>NW_008651492.1:0-43389 GCF_000695815.1 Acanthisitta chloris
TATACACAAAACTTTGGACATGAGTTTGGTTTGCTAATCTTGAAGAATATTCAGAACACATTAGTAGCTTTTGCAGGTGGTTACTATATTTTTGTGGGTCACCTTGTAATGAAATGACATAGAACAATTTTGTTTATTTCCCTGTTACTGGATTGCAGAATCACAATTCAGCTGATTCTTTACTGTTATGAGTACACCATATAAGACTAGCTAAAACTGTACATAGATACATGTAAAGCTCTGAAACACTGCCATCTTTTGGTGTCTGGAAAATGTACTGTATAGTTTAGTTTGAATTTCTCATAGGTGTTTGGGAGGAAAGAAAGGTATTATACACCCCAATGATTTTATCCTATGCAGCAATGTGCTAGATTGAGGAGCCTGGAGAACTACATTTCCATATTTTGGTGTGAACTTCAGTTGGAAACTGCTGAATTGCTTTGCTTCCTGCACCTGTCCAGGAAATGCACACACAGCTCTCTCCATAGGCAAAAGGAAGAATGAGCTACACATAGCAACACTGGTGCTCTGCTGGAAAATGCTTATACAGTCCATTAATGAAGGTTTTATGAGACCCTGTATTGAGATCCTTTAGGATATGAAGAGTAGGGAAAAAAAATTGAGTTTATTTCCAGTCAAATCAGAACAGAGTAGTGAGAAATAAAACCAAATCTTAAAACACCATCCCACCATCCCTCTCTTCTTCCTAGAATCAATTTCACTTCCTGTTTTCTCTGCATCTTCTCCCTAGCATCACAATGGGACAAGGAATGGGGGCTGAGGTCAGTTCATCTGTGTTGTCTCTGCTGATCCTTCCCCATCAGGGGGAGGACTCCTTAAACTCTTCCCCTGCTCCAGCATGGGCTCCTCTCTCCATGGGTTCACAGGTCCTGCCAGGAGTCTCCTCCAGTGCAGGCTTCCCATGGGGCCACACCCTCGTTTGGGCACCCACCTTCTTCAGTGTGCAGTCCTCCAGGGACTACAGGGCAATCTCTGCTCCACCGTGGACCTCTGTGGGCTTCAGGTTTGGAGTCTGGAGCACCTGCTCCCCCTCCTTCCTCACTAACCTTGGTGCGTGCAAGGCTATTCCTTTCACATGTTCTCACTCCTCTTTCCTTTAGCTGCAATTCCTTCTGCAAAATACCTTTTCCCCCTTCTTTAATCTGTTATCCTAGAGGCCAATCACTGATGGGCTTGGCTTGGCCAGCAGTGGATCTGTCTTGGAGCTGACTGTCATTGATCTGTTGGACATGAGGGAAGCTTCTGACAGCTTCCCACAGAAGCCACCCCTGTAGCCCCTCTGCTACCAAAACCTGGGCATACAAACCAAATGCAGCCTTAGACTGTGCAATTTAGGAATGAAATCTGGAAAAAGGGAGAATGGATGAAGAAATTGCAAATGTTCTCCAGAAGCAAGTCCCTGGCATGCTGAGACCAGACAGAGGATTCACAGGGTGTTCTCTCCATGCTGAAGGTGAACACAGTCAGGGAAACTGTGAAAGTGGTCTGAATCCTTCTCAAGGGCTCTGTTAAGTCTTTACCTGACTGCCTTCCCTGATAAGTGTAGTGTTTTGGGAGCTGATTATGACTGTCATTGATCTGCTGGACATGAGGGAAGCTTCTGACAGCTTCCCACAGAAGCCACCCCTGTAGCCCCTCTGCTACCAAAACCTGGGCATACAAACCAAATGCAGCCTTAGACTGTGCAATTTAGGAATGAAATCTGGAAAAAGGGAGAATGGATGAAGAAATTGCAAATGTTCTCCAGAAGCAAGTCCCTGGCATGCTGAGACCAGACAGAGGATTCACAGGGTGTTCTCTCCATGCTGAAGGTGAACACAGTCAGGGAAACTGTGAAAGTGGTCTGAATCCTTCTCAAGGGCTCTGTTAAGTCTTTACCTGACTGCCTTCCCTGATAAGTGTAGTGTTTTGGGAGCTGATTAAGGTGATTATAAAGTAGGACTGTAATCAGGGAAAAAAAGGATAAGGTATTGTAGGTATATTGACTAGGCTTGACTTTCTCTTCCCCTGTGCAGTTTTTTTATGGGGAGTTAACTCTGTTACTGAAGATTTACGTCAATGCAAGGAGAAGTGAAATTAGGCTCTCTGATGCAGATGTCACATGCCATGATAGCACCTCTCTAAGAGCAGACTGAAATATGTGAAAAAAGAATTAGGTACCCAGCCTTACTAAGAGATGCTTGCTGATGCATGATTGTACAAGGATAAAAGTTGGTATGATTTTTCTTGGCAGAGAGCCAGAATAAATTGTCACATTAAATTAGGAGGATCTATTTTAATTTTCTCCTTTTGACATCCTCCTATTGATTTGGTCCAAGTGCCTTTATTCAATAATTCTACTAAAGGAATATCAAGTGGTCTAGTTGCTTAAATGGAATTTATTTGTCAATACTATTTTTAATACACAGCATTTCAGTCTGTCAGGACCCAATGTTTTTGCCAAAGTGTATAATTAAGCAAAAAAAACCCAACAGAAAGTGTATTTTAGCTTGTTACCTGGCTGGAAATAAGTTGTAGCATGGAAACACTCTGTTCTCAGGAGCATCCAGATCACAGCTTTTCAGCAATAGTGCTATCATATACACATTGTCTTTCAGAGAGGATCTAGCTCCTAGATTATTTGTTGTAATTGAAATAAAGTAAATAGATATTCTGTTACAGGAGGCGACTGTTACCCTATGACAATATTCTAGTGTAATGAGATTATCACTTACCCACAGAAATAATTGGGAATGAAGAGGTCATTTGTAAAGTTGATTGAGAGCACAATATAAAAACAGAATGATCTGAATATTTACTGAAGGGGTGACATCATATACAAATATTTCATGATGAAGAAAATATTTATGTATTATCTCTTCATGTGTATTGATTACAATATTAGCAAAGCTTCATTATGTCATTTTATTGCACTATGTACATTTTGAAAATTTAGTTTATGATTGCAATATCTTCTTCGGAGAAGTAAAACCAAAGTCTTGGTAATTTGGGGGGTAAGTAAGAATGGGAATTTGGTTCTCCTCCCAATCCGGTCAATTCTTCATTGTGAAATAACATTGAGAGTACTTCAACATCTCCAGTAGAACCAGTTGGCAATGGAATTTTTGTTCACTTTCTTGTCTTTACAGCTGTATTCTGCTCCTACAATTTCTAAATGCAGTGACAGCAGTTCAGGGGCTGGGTTTGCTTCTGTAGGTGAATGCAACTGTTAATTATATTATAGGAGTTCGAAGAATTAATAAGAAATTCATTCGGGTGCTCACTGTGTGTCACTTTTGCTGGCTAAGTTTCTCTACTTTGTAGAGAAGAACTGGTGTGAATATACACAGCTCTCATGCCAATGTGTAATAATTACTGCCACACTCTAAATTTGTGATACCTCAACTAGTTAATGAACAATTACAATGGTTCAGTATTCAAAATATCACGAAGTTGGCCACTAAACAATTCATTCGTAGGCTGCCTACTATACAGAGCTGTGTGCAAAGGAGGAAATATTTGGATGAAGACATGGAACAACAAGGAAACTTTGGCAGAGTATAAAGAAACATGGTTTCTCTTGTGTAATTCACACACTTTCTCACATATGCATTATTGTGCCCAGTGAACTTCAGAAGGAAACATCTAGCTCAGCCTGCTAGACACAGAAGGTCCTATATGAAGAACTTAAGTAAAAAGTTTAAGGTTAATTAGCTCTTCTGTTACCTTAGTAGTGCTAATTCATTTAAATGGATTTGATGGAGCACAGTTTGATCAAACAAGGATCAGAGAGAGGCAGTCATTGACGGCAGCTGATGGGAGGAACAGACGTCAGGAGATTTATTCCTTTCTTCCCCTGTCCTGTTGGTTCTCTGAGAATTACTGTTTGTAATGATACCAGGCTTCAGAAGAGGCTTGCTGCAGTAGCTAACTTGTGATCCTGATTAATTTTCTGTAACTCAGTAAACTGTAAATAAATGGATTAAAGAGCTATTTGATCTTCAAGAAGAGGTTTAAAGTGGCTTTGATGACTATGCACCTAGGGGAATACAATGGATTATCATGGATAATTGATTAAAGAAGAGGGGACATTAAACTGATGTAAATGTGCACATGTATAATCTACAGTTCATGCATGAGAGTTCTGTGTGTCTGCCTGCATGAGCATAAATGCAGACACATGTATGGGAGAGCAGAGTGGGTGTATAAAAATATATATGTCACTCTTTATATATTTAGTCTTTAGAATTAGGAAATGAGAGATGAGTCTTTGTTAAACTGCAGTTGCATTCAGAGATACAGCAGCATGCCACTAAACTCTAGGTGAAGTTCAGACAACAAGTGAATCCATCAGACACGCTATATCTTAGCAAAACTGTCTGAATGTAAAGGCAGCACCATAACTATAATCCTGTGTGAGCTCTATCTACCATGGGTATGTGCTCAAAAAAGAGGACTCTCAGGATAGCTTAAAAACGTGTAGGGCAAATAATAAAGGGACAAAAGGTTCAAGGAGCTGCCACCTCCAGATTTCTTGATGGAAGAACATAAAGACTTGTCTTACCTTTTAAAAGAACAAATGTTATATTCCATCATGAATAGAAATTAAAATAATCTGATGTAACCCTGAGACTAGTTTTATGACCTTGTCAGATCAAACAATTGGCTTTCCTGCTTTGTAAACTGGATTTCACTTTGCAGTGTATTAAGCCAGCAGAGATGTATAAGCCTGCAAAAAATAAGAAGTGAAAAGGAAACAAGAAGTCAGTCTTGACCTTAGTCCTGTGAAGGCTAGCTTACAGGAACTGAAGTGAATCTATGTATTATTTGCTCTCAATTACTTTCTTTCTTTTGGATGAAATGTGTTTCATTTTACATATTCATTATTCCTTCCCTTCAGTCTAGTAAAGACTTTGTGGAATAGGGAAGGGTGAATATAGCTTGAGGAAGGGAAGAGGGAGGTGATGTTTGTACCTTATGGCAGTTATTTTCTTGCATCCTTGATGGTACTCTTAGGTTTGTTCATTTTGTGTTTTAAATGATAACTTTACAGATAATACAAATGTTAAATGATGTAATACAATTCATTCACTACTTTTTCTCCTCTCCTGCATATATTCCCTCACCAGCCGTCGTTGCTCTTTAAAATTAAGTGGAGAGAGAAGGATTTATTTTGCACCAGGGCTTTGGGAAATCTAGAAAGCAGCTGTTCACTTCCACTAGAGCAACAGAGACGGCACAGACTGTCCTCTGGGAACTGACATTGAGTATAGTACTGCATTATAAATACCATTTCCTAAATACAGACTTGACTCCCTGCGGCTGATGAATAGACCCATGCAGTCTTAGTACAGGGAGTTAAAGAACAACATTTTCTTCACTTTCAGAGCAGGGGAAGGTGTCTCTCAACATTTCTTTTACTTCAGCGATTGTGTGTATGGTTGGATAGACCTTTAACAATTGTTTACGGACTGACCTTCATACTAGCTGTGGCATCATCATCTCCCACTGAGGTGAGCTGTGATTAGAGGTGCAGATAGATCCGGCATGGTGATTAGGGGTAAGTTCCCACATGTGGGTCAGGGCAATCATCGGCACAAATACAGGTTGGGGGAGATTAGATTAAGAGCAACCTTGGGGAGAAGGACTTGGGGGTGTTGGTTGATGAGAAGGTCAACATGTCCTGACTGCATCAAAAGAAACATGGCCAACAGGTCAAGTGAGGTGATTCTGCCCCTCTACTTTGCCCTCATAAGACCACACCTTGAGTACTCCGGGGCCCTCAACCTGCTGGAGTGAGTCCAGAGAAGGATTGCGAAGATGGTGAGAGGGGTGGAGCTGAGAGACAGGCTGAGAGAGTTGGGGTTGTTCAGCCTGGAGAAGTCTCTGGGAGAACTTATAGCAGCCTTTCAGTACCTAAAGACAGCCCACAAAAAAGCCAAATTGCCCTCATAAGACCACACCTTGAGTACTCCGGGGCCCTCAACCTGCTGGAGTGAGTCCAGAGAAGGATTGCGAAGATGGTGAGAGGGGTGGAGCTGAGAGACAGGCTGAGAGAGTTGGGGTTGTTCAGCCTGGAGAAGTCTCTGGGAGAACTTATAGCAGCCTTTCAGTACCTAAAGACAGCCCACAAAAAAGCCAAAGAGTGACTTTCTACACAGGCATGCAGTGATAGGACCAGGGGAAATGTCTCCAAACTGAAAGAGAGTAGTTTTAGATTAGATATTAAGAAGAAATTCTTACTGTGAGGGTGGTGAGACACTGAAATGTGTTGCCTAGAGAAATTGTAGATGCCCCATTGCTGGAAGTGATCAAGGCCAGGTTTGATGGGGCTTTAAGCAACCTGGTCGAGTGGAAGGTGTCCCTGCCAATGGCAGGAGGGTTGGAACTAGATGATTTTCAAAGTCCCTTCCAACTCAAACAATTCTATGATTCTATAACCCTTTCCAGCAGAATAGGAAGATAGACATGAGTTTGTATCCTTCTGTGCTTCTGGGCTTAGGCACTGGTTTGATGCATAGCCCTTGGTAAATATCTTCACAGCATCTTTGCATCACATTGCTGGTTTGTGAACTGGAACCTAAAGATCCTCATTGTACTGTGGGGATATAGTAAGCCACACTAAATGCTTCTTGGCCTCACAAAATAACTCTCTTGTCTTAGTCATCTGAAATAACTTTTCAGACTCATTTGAAGAGCTAAACTCCTCTAACATGGTAGGAAGGAATTAACTTTGTACAGCCAATACAAACTAAAATAGACAGTGAGTACCTGACTCATTGTTGGAAATGCTCCTCATTAGAGAACGCTGTTCTGTTTGGGTGCTTTCTTCTCCTTCTGTGTTCCCTCTTCTGCAGTCAGATACAACTCTGCCTATATTTCATGTTCTCATGCACCTGTTCACCACCAGGTATTGTCTGAGGAGGTAAGGAAGTGAAGCAGACGGCACTTTACAGCTCCCTGTGTCAGCTGTGGAAAGCCTCCAGTAAATTACAGTTGAACAGACATGTCCTCTCTTCTTTAGAGAAGGCAGCCTAAGACAAGAGCTGTTAGGAAACAAATAAGCTGCAGGAGGGGATGTGAAAATTTTTTTTATAGCTCTTAAGTGAGTCTTTACTACTCTGAGGACTTCTTAATTAATCACCAGAACACAAGTGATTGTCAGCATGCAATATGCTCTGCTGCATGATCATTTTCTTTCTGCGGATTTGAAATCTCATTAACTGGTGATATCTTAGCATCTCCAAGAGCTATATTGCAGTTGAAACTTAGGAACCTCATGCTCCTGTCAAGGTCACTTCCACACACCAACACCAGCTCAGGATGCAGAGTTCACCACAAGCAGTAGCAATATGAGTACTAATGCAAGAAACAAGAGAGAATCCCGATTTTGTCCTCTGCATGAGGAAAAAATGCAGTGGGAATATGTAAATACATTTTTTCACAGGATGTAGTGAGGTAGAGTTTGAACTTCAAAGACATTGTTTTGGGAATGGAAGAAGTTTTTTATATTCTCTTGATACACCTCCTTGATCAAAGCTTATTAAGTCAATTTCTGAAGTTCATTCCTTCATCTTATTTTTCACTGAGTTTCCTGGTAATCAGAAAGACAACACCTACCAACAGCTATTGGAGTCAATAAAAACAACCATAATGTTTGCCTTTTATTAATTACTTCTGTGCATAGGATTCTCTCCTGTGAATTTGTCCCTTCATTTTTTATTAGAAAAATGGATATTTAGAGCAGTGCTATTTGCACATACTGTAAGAACCAATCAACCAAATTAAACTTGTGTTTAAAAACTGATTCCCACCATTGAGGAAACTGTAGTGTAGATAGAACATTAGGAGGAACCGGCTAGAAATTGGATAAGGCTTTTCTTATGAAGAATTTAAATAATTTTTAATAATTTGTCAAAATGTTCAGAAGAATATATCAGTTTTTCATTGAAACAGTGGATAGTTCATTTTTTTTCCTATCAAGACAGAGCAGTACTCAAGGAAAAAATGCACTTTCCGTAATGATAACAATTTAACAACAAGAGCAACAATTATATTAACCACCATGATATGACAGGTTTGAATTGATAGGAAGGCTGTTTAAACAGGATGAGTGGAATGGAAATGAGGTTAGAACAGAAGACAAAGCAAAACTGATGAGTAGTTCTGTACACTGAAGGTCCTAGGACCTGTGTCACCAAATAGCATTGCAATAGCAATTAAAATTAAAAAACCCCACTGAAATGAAAAAGAATCACAGAACTCTTCCCACTCTTCTTTCATTTGCAGATGTTGCACCTTCCCGCTGTGTACAACCAAGCATCTTCTTTCTGATTAGTAGAGAAGTTACTATAGAGTATCAGTCCCCTCTTTTCCCTTTGACTGTGATCAGCTCAGCTGATGGGACACAGAACAAAACGCATCAGTACATCCAGTAAGGTCACTGTAACTGTTATGTTATCACTGTAACATGAATGTTTCAGGTTACTGTACTATCCATGCTCCCTGTCTGAGAGTACTGGTTAATGCATCATAGCCATTTCCCTTGGAAACAGCGCTAGAAATGACGATTCAAGTTATGTTATAAAAAAGTGCTGATCTTGTGTTTGCAGCTTTGCTACTTCCCATGAGTGTAGGGAGGACAGAGCTCTTAGCAGGAGCTATGCCTTGCCCCACGGCAAAATTAGGACACAGAAGCTCGTGTGCTGCCTTTCCTTTCCTTTTTAAAGTATGCCCTGTCTCTTTGGAGCAAAAGTATTTCTGGTGTAACGCTGACACTAAATGAAAGTAAACAGGGCTGATAGGCAACTTGCAAAGAGTTTAGCTCAGCTAAGCATTCCAGTGTTATTTCTTATTAATTATTGAGAGCATCTCTGTGCTGGAAATGGTGGAATACACAGAGGATAGTGTGAACTAGAGAACACACCGTGTAACTGAGTCAGTATGTTGCTTTTCTGCCAAATCCAGTTTCCTGGTGAAGGGTGAGAAGGGGAAACAGTTTTAGTGTCATCGTGCCTGTGAGTCAGGCACGTGTAGACACAGTGACTTTCTGGAGCTTCCAGAGAGCACACTTAGGATGAATTTTCACAACAGATAGCCTGTGCTTTCTTGTTCTTGCTAATATCTGTCTTCCAGGTGGCATGAAGAATCACAGACTCACCCTGATCTCTTCTATGCCTGGTCCTCCTGGTGTCACAAGTGGTAGTGCCAATTGCTTGAGGAAAAACTTGTTCTGGATTCTATTTTTTTCCAGTCTACTCCAGCATATAGCCTTGAGAAATTAATTCAGGACTGAGCCATGCCATCCTCTCAAACTGGATGGAATTCACGTTGATGACTTAAGGGGAAAAACATATAAATTATTGCCATTGTCATGGGGCATCAAGCTCTCTATGCACCTGTGAGAATGAGTCTTCTAAATTTTTCTCCTTGGGAAAGCAGTGAATGAAGTTGTTAATTCTTTCATAGCAGAGTCAAAAAATCTTCTCACAGGACTGTTTCATCTGGAATAGAAATTTTTCTAGGACAAAATGAGGGCAGGTATAAATGTTACAATTAAAGTGATGCAGTAAGAGACTGCATGGTGTGAATCACACATGCAAACACCAAGTGAATGTGCTCTGAGTAAATTGCATTTGCAAACAGGTTTAAAAGATGGGTAATGGGACCCAGTTTTCAAAACAGAGGTGTCATAGTACTATTTCAGACGCCCTCCATCTCCTACACTCCAGCTGCTCTTCCAGAAAGGTATGGATTGCAGTCTCATGTCATGTGTCAATCTCATGTGGATGTCTTACTTATTTAAGGGCATCTGAAGGGCACTTCACACCTATGTTCAGGCAGCCAAACCCCTTCAAATGCCAGTTCCAGAAAGTGCTTGGGCAGGACTGTGGGGTATGATTCAGATTTTTGCTCTGTATTAGTAATTCCTACCAATATTTGTTTGTTCTCCTTTGCTCAAGTAAAAGCAGGTTTATCACAGGTTTTTACACAGTTATGTCTGCCCCACTGTGGGGCAGAGGTAGAAGCTGTAACTTCTAACTGAGGTTTGAAAAATATATAGATCTTACTGCCATGTTGGGAGTAGATGTTTTTAATCTCTGCTTCAACCATGCTTTAGAATTTTTGACTGAGTTAGCTTTCAAAAAGATCCGGTATATATAGTATTTTCATTAAAAGTTTTATTAAATCTTGTCCAGACAGTTAAAAGAAGAGCTGTATTAACTAGCTGTGTACTAATCAGTGGCTACTTAAGACAGTGGTTAACATTACCATAAATGATTGATAATTCTTCTAATAGAATTTGAATACGGAAATATATATTTACATGGCCTCATTCTCCCTTCGAATACGGAAATATATATGTGCTATATTTACATGGCCTCATTCTCCCTTCTTCTTTATTTTTTTCCTAACAGATAAGAAACTTAGCTCTTCAACAACAGTTCTGATTCTGTAATAAAATTAGCTCTTCAACAACAGTTCTGATTCTTTTCTTCTCAAGATATTCAGGTTCCTGTCCATGAATAATAATTGCTATTTAAAGCAATAGTGTGTGAAGCAGAGGGCAATGTGTTTGGAGAAGACAAAGTTTTCAAATAATTAGACTGAGAGATGGTCTCGTCTTATTTGTATGTCCATAAATTCTGTCATTCTATTCTGTACAGGGCCATAATCTTATTTGTATGTCCACAAAATGCTGTCATTCTATTCTGTACAGGGCCATATGTCATTCTAACACCTGAGTTCCTTCTGGCACTGCAGTAAGCAGTGTGCTTAGTGTTTTGCAGTCTCTGAATTTCTGTAGACCAAAAGCAGAGCCAGAGATTGTGTTTCCTTTGTTTTTCCGGCTACACTAGGGAGCAATAAACAACTTTGTATTTGATACTTGATTTTGATTCCACCTGACCTTGGAAACACTGGAGTTATAATACCCTCTTTACATTGGCTTTACAATAGATTGCTACTTTTATAATACATAGGCTGCTTTTACTTCAATGGTGCAGAACAACCAAATGTTAATAGGACTTACTAAGACAGAGCAAATGTTTCCTTGGAGTGCATAGAATCCCAGTTTTGCAAATGATTTGGACATCCTCTGAGATTTTAATGCAATTTTGCTTTCCTTGGAACTAAAGAATGACATGTTTTAAGGACTGCTGCTTCCAGCTAGATGAGTTAATCTAATAACTACTATGTGCTAGAGTTTGGTCATCCAAAATTTGCAGGTTTACGTACAGAACTATTTTTTTGCTGAGGAAGCAATGTATAATGAGCTCTGAGAGCTGCCAGCAAGTGTCTGCAGCTTTCACTTGTGCAGTTAAAAACTGAATTCATCCCTGTAAATTGTGAGCAGCTCCATGGGAATCTTTTTAATATGTGTAAAGCAGGGTGTGCATAGCAATAGCAAATGTACTGATACCACAGTGCAAACGTTTTGGAGCAGGAAAACAATGTTCTTCACACTGTTTTATTTGTTTTAACTAACTCATGTGAAGCATTAGAAATGATATCCAAGACTAACTCTGAATTCCTGAAAAGTCCCTGTACTGTGTTAAACTGCAGCAGTGAGATGATAAATCAGTGTGAGTGTGAAGGAAATATGGCCTTGTGCATTATGCTTTGCTGAACTTTGTGTGAGGTAGGCCTTTGAGGCTTGGCATGGGTTATTGACTACTTGGGGAGAACAAGGAGATTCTGCAGTGATTGCTTACACCGATAAGTCGTCATACTGATGTTCTTATCAGGGCACATTGAGAGGGTAGGAAGGCAATTCAGAGACTGCTAACTAACCAGTTACTGTGCTTGGGTAGTAAATCACCCAATTTTACTGGGCTTTCTTGTGAAAAACTTCAGTGAAGCAGCAGTCACATTTTGACTGCAGTTCATTGGCCAGCCAGCTGCACTATGGTGTACCTGCTGGTGGGATGTGAACTGCCTCAATTGGATCAGTGCAGGACACTGCATATCCCAGTGAAAGCTGCTGGTCAGAACTGCTGAGACTGGAACATGACACTTCCCAAGAATGCTTCACTGCAAATGTAGCTTTGAGATCAATCTTTGAGATATGTTTTGCAATCTTTCTTTTACAGTTAAGCTTTGGGCATTGGTAGCTCTCTAAAGCTTTTAGATGCTGAGGTTGTACAATGGCCTGGCTTTTTGATGACTGCCATGTTGCCTCTTGGTGCTTGTGGACTCTGTGCCTTCTTTATTTTGTTTATTTTATTGCTTCTGCTATTTTCTCACAGAATTTGGAAGGTATGCCCCATACTGGCTGAATGATATTTATGTATGAGATGTATCTTCTACAATATACTAGTTCTTCAAAAACATCTTGGTAAACTTCCAGCGATTTCATTTCAGATGTTCTTGCAGTGTGAGCAGCCTTAGATAGATGCTTTTCAATATTCTTAGTTTCTTATTCCACTTACCTGTAGGACGTGATTGCCTTCTGGCACACTGATCAGTCTTCAAGAAGAAACAGAGGAAAAGAAGACAGTGTAATATCTAGGCTTTTTATTCTTTCTGCCCATTTATTATTCTGTTACTAAGTGAAGCAGAGCTCTCTTAGTTCATAGAGATAACATTCCCTCTACACAAAAACTCTTTTTGTCATCTGGATCACCTTAAGTTTTCACCATTCTCTGAACATAAACTATGAAAATCGTCCCATTTCTTCCACCCTACCTTGTGAACCTCGATTATAAATTGTGGGAAAGTCATGAGCAAGATGTACAGAATACAAGATGTTGCAATTTAAGGCTTTTATGGACACTCATTTGGGATGACCTGCATAAGTCACTGGTCATGTAATGCTTTAGAAAATTAGGAGTAATTAATTTATAAATTAAATTAATGGAAAAAATGACTATGAATTTTAATAGAAATGTGATATTAACAGGAATGGAACTCATTAAAGTTTGAAATATGAGGCAGTCTTTTCATCCACTAGACTCCACAGCTGTGATTATAACTGATGGAGATTCAGAGGTATTAAATTGACTGCATGAAGGCATTCTAGCTGGTCCACGAATAGTGCCAGGGGAAAAGAGGGAGATAGTTGCAGGGGACTGTCACAGAACATCAAGAGTGAGGGAAAAAAATAATGAGCTTATACTATGCCTGTCCTCCAGTTTAGGGTGAGTTACAATGTTCTTCGTCTGCATTTACCCAGGGGTTTGGTTTCCCCAGTAAGAAAGATGGGAGAGTTTTTGTTGCCTCTTGCATCCTTGCCGGGGTGTGTTCCCCAGCTAGATGTACTTTTTCCCCTGAGCATGATTTTTGTCTCATAAGGTGCAGCTTCTGTGCAACCTGCTGCTTTCCTCTAACTACAAAACCATCACACCACTGAGAGCAGATACAGAGCAGCACCTTTTTCAGTTTGGCTTGCTTGAGACTGAATGGCAGCTCTGTACCTTGTATGTCTTTCTGTTGGTTACTTTTCTGCCAGGAAATGCTAAGGTGTTCTATGAATACCTGATTACAAATTTTGAAATATGTTCTCCAGAATAAAAAGCAGTCCTCCATAGGCTGATGCTACTTGGCACATGCAACTGAAGTGTATTTGCATGTGTTTTCTGTCTGCCTATCTAGGTACTTGTCTTGGGAAAATTGAAATGCATCTGTGTTTATCCAATTTCTTCAAATTGAGATCTAAAGTTTGGTTCTTTTCTGTTCATGCTTTTCTTGTATGTCTGGTTGGCGCTTAGTTCCAGTTCACTTAATATGCATTTGTATGCTTTATTTTTCAATGGAACTTTTACCTGTCATCGGCTGAGAAGCAAGTTATATTGCTGGGCCTCACTTAATTACCAGTGCTGTTATGTGTTTTATTTGCGGCGCCTAAGCAAGCAGGAGACCAGCAGGTTAAGTCACATTTGCGAAGAGATCATGACTCAATTAGTGTTTATGAGTGTAAAAGGGAAAAAAAAGGAATATTTAAGAATATGGCAGTAACAACATTATATGCCTGCCTTAGTGCTAAGGCACCTGCTCTACATAGAAGCCCACTAGAAGAATGAAGGATTAGAAGGGATGTATATAATGTCTGAAGGCAACAGGGAATTTGTGTGACAGTCTCTTTTTGCAGAGAAATTAGAAGAGCTTGTTAGAACAGGTCTGGTTTTGCAAAATCAAATGTTTCTTCCTTGGAGGGTTTGCTGTGTGGCTAGTTTAATTTTGGTTGTGAAAGCAAAAGTGAAAAGCACCATATATTCAAGATCCTCCCTGTCTTCTCTAATCAGAAGGGCCCCAAAGCATCAAAATTTTACTTATAAACCATGCTGTCTCTCACTAGGAAAACTATTTTTCCTTTTAGGATCAGCTATGTTCCTTCCTATAGTAGGTTATAGTTCGACTAATTCCCATTATTTTTGACTACTTGCCTCAAAAGTACTGGACTGTACTCAGTAATGGAATGGATCACTACATGGGATTGGAAGTGTTGTCTCTAATTTTGTTCCTCAGCTTATAACCTGGTGGTACTAACAGTGTGGTTGCTGATATAAAGCTAACTATGGGAAAAGAGGTGCTGCTTCCAAGTAAAAGAGCTACAGCAGTTGGGGAGAGCTGAAGAACAAGCTTTTTGGGTTACATGTGCTTCCCTGAAAACATTAGAGGGATATCACATATGTGTTATTTGTTATCTGGGTGAAATATTTCTGAATGAAGTGGCAGTTCAAGGATTTTAAAAGGAATTCTGTGGAATAAATTGTTGTACATAGGAGCAGGGATATGTAATGAAATGTTATCTAGTTTTTAAAATACAAGGTTCAGGCATATATGCCCTTGAAATGAGAACGCTGATTTCAGTGAGAGCAGGGGCTGTTGCCATCACCACGTCACCAGATCCAAACAGTGCCTGGAACTGCAAAGATGGAGCCACATGCTATATTCCGTGAAAAACTCTCCATGAATTACCAAAACCCACAAAACATTTAAGACCACAGTGTGAAAGAAAAAAAGAAAGAACCCCCCAAAAATGTTAACCTCCTTTCCCATTGAAAAGGCTGCTCTGGCTTGTCCTCCACCTCCATGGTGATAGGAAACAGCCCTTTGACTGTGGCCTGCTCCTTCTCACACTACATATTTGTCTTCCAAGTTTGTCATGCTCACTCATTGGGGTAGTCTCTGTCTGTGCAATAAACAACTGCTTGCCTTTCCTACAGGCTACTGGTTTGGAAGAAAAGACATTCTGCATGAAGAGAATCCGGCCACTCTTAAAGCTGGGTGCCTTCAGTTCACTTCTTTGTGGCACTGTTTCACTCTTCCTTCTTAGTTTTTAAAATCTTCTGTGCAGCCCCAGTGATGTGAGCCTGAGTAATCTAACTGGCAGCAATACACAGTTGGATAGGGAAGCTGAATTGCAGAACTAGCGCAGTAAAAAACAATACTGGCACTGCCCCAGTCTGCAGCAATTACTAGATGGTGATTTCTTTTCAACATGTATACATTACAAGTGACACAGTGACAGAGGTTGATTTTGTTTTTTTCTTCCCCCTCTGTGTGTAAGTACATGTACAGATCATGACAGTAGGTGGATGGTGGTGAATGTGATTTCTTCACTGAGTGACAGATCCATCCAATGATGAGACCCTAGAGGAAGTTGACTCTGCAGCAGAGAATGGCCACTGTCCTGTTGCCACTTGAATATGCAGGTGCCAAGATGTTAATACCCCACTGTGTCATGTAGCATACACAGGGACTACCCTTCTCCTACTGGGAAAAGTACGGTTTGGCATTGTGGTGTTCTGCTCTATCACTGCTATGATGCAGGGGTTACTATTTTGAGAAAAATGAAATTTTTGTGCAGCCAAACTGCAGCTAATTGGTATGTGAGCTATGGGAGAGGGATGTCCAGTAACTTCATGAGGCCTCTGAAAGCTGGAGCAAGCAAAGGATTATAAAATATATTTATTTCTTTTTTTACTTTGCAAGTGTGTGTTTAAGACTGCATGTGTTTTCAAATGTTTGCAAATATGTTCTGGATCTGAAAAACTGATTAGGATGCATGTTTCTTCACAGAGCCTGCAATTCTTTGGTAAGTGAGCTCAGTGCAACCTTACCCAGCTGAGGTTGCAGTGGCTGCACTTAGTGCAAACATTTCACAGGGATTTAAACAGGCCTCAGGGTTTGATTACATTTGCTTTTCTTATAGAAACATTGGCACAAATCTCTTTTCTTGTCGGATGCAGGGGGTTGACCCTGGCTGGATGCCAGGTGCCCGCCAAAGCTGCTCTATCACTCCCCTTCCCAAATGGACAGAGGAGAGAAAATACTATGAAAAGTTCCTGAGTTGAAATAAAGATAGGGAGAGATCACTCACCAAATACCACAAAAAGTATAACAAACGCTTGTGGGTTGAGAGAAGGACAGTGAGAGATCACTCACCAGTTACTCTCATGGGCCAAACAGACTCAGCTTGGGAAAATTAGTTTAATTTATTGCCAATCAAATCAGACTAGGGTAATGAGAAGTAAAACCAAATTTTAAAATACTTTCCCCACGTTGCTCCCTTCTTTCCAGGCTCACATTCACTCCCAATTTTCTCTACCTCCTCCTCTCCCAGCAGTGCAGGAGGATAGGGAATGGGAACTGTGGTCAGTTCATCACATGTTCTCTTTGCTGCTCCTTCCTTCTCAGGGGGACAACTCCTTCCCCTGCTCCAATATGGGAACTCTCCATGTCCACAGGAGACAGTCCTCCATGATCTTCTCCAACATGAGTCCTTCTCACAGGCTGCAGTTCTTCTCAAAGTACTCCAGCAGCCCAGAAAAGGGGGAACATCGATGTCCCAAAGTCACAGTATGCATGATAGAGAGCTCTGTCAGAAACATTCGTGAGCAGAAACTCAGGTAATGAGATGGGAGATGCTGCTTTCCCACCACTCTAGAAAAGCAGGAGCCTGTTGACTTCTAGGGGCAGGCTGCCAGGTCAGCCACACTCCTTCATTCTTGAGCTGCAAGTCAAGATTGGAAATTGATAGCTTTGAGGGCCTGGATAAGTCAGGTGGCTTTTGTTTCTTGTACTTGGGCTTGTGCTAAGGGTGTGTTCATGATCAAAGCATTAGGGGTTAATAGAGCACTGAGGGATGTTTTAATACATTGTTAATTAGTTATCATGCAGGCTGATTGATTGCCTATCTATTAAATCTTCTGTTGATGGACTTATAAAATGTATTACTCATCCATAAAATGGTTATAACAGCTATAAATCATTTAAGAAACCTTATAATTCATTTATGAACCTATTCTTTAGAGTGAAGATCTTCATCTTCATACCCTGTGTTTTTAAATTGCACACATTATGACAGCACCTCCTGTGAGCGTGTCTACCATACAGGGCAATTCAATAGAAAGAATCCCATGTGTTTCATAGTGGCTGCTTGTTCTCCTCTACAAGTTTTGGTCCTTGCCTTTGGGAATGTTAACACACTGCCTGTAAAGATGTTCTACAAGGTCTATTGCAAAACCCTGTATAGCTGTTGGAGCCAAGGGGAACACAAGTATTTGCTCAGTCAGTGGGAAGTACTATATTTTGGGCTGTTACACCAATGTGAGAATCAAACTGCCTGCCAAATGCCAGGAGGTCCTTTCCAGTGGAAGCTTGGTGGGGTTCTCGGTGGCTTACAAAGAATAACGTAAGTTCTTGGCCACCATTGTGTTGGCCGAGTCGTGTGTAGCCTGGTTTAACTTAGTTGAACCTGAGGGCATGTCTGGGGTTGTGCTTACTTATGCCTATTTGTGGTGCTGAGGAATGATTCCAGGGACTGTGGAAACCTGGGAGTGAAGCATGTTCCCAAACCCTTTTATTCCCAGTATAACCTTCTCTGTTTGAAGAGGAAGGGCTGTACCAGCTTTGGCGCATCCCATCATTTTGCTGCTTTTGGATAGACCCTGTGAGGTCTTGCCAGCCTTTTTGCCGGGCTTGGGGTCTGCATGCCTTAATTTGTGGTGTTATTCTGGCTATTTGTATGGCTACAGTGAGGCTGTGGTTGTTGGTTTTTGGTGGTTTTTTGGTATTTCTTGGTTTTTTTTCTCCTAATTCACCTACAAAAGTATCATCCATCCCCAGTGCTGTTGCTGAGAAGAGACTGCCAGGGCATTTTTTCAATTGAAATTCTGAAACACTTCCCTCCGACTCCTTTTACTTTTTATGTTAGCCTTTTGGAAAACAGAACTTGAAATCTGTTTCCTCCCTTGGGTTTTCTTTCTCTCTCTTCTTCTTTTTTTTCCCTTTTCTCCCTTATATTGCTTGAGTATTTGATAGCTGGTTTTTGAATGCAGCTTGTAAGCTCATGAAATGAAACAAGCAAATAAACAAACAGTAATACACTGAGATGGGGAGGATGTTAATACATTTTGCAGAAAGGCTTTGCAGACTTCAGACACAGGCAGAAAAACAGGGACACTATAAGCAATATTAGAATGGACTGCATCCCATAAATACCTCTGTGCTGCTCTAGCACAGATGTGAGGTGCCAGTAAGCAGCTAGTGCCAGATAATGAAGTCTGTAGACCCCATGTAATTCCATACAAGTCTCTATGCTATGTGATGAAGATGTTTATAGTTGCTGAATCGCCTCATGTCTGATACATCTTTCAGGAGGTTATTGATGTAGGTCTGTCCTATGTGATGGAGTCCTCACTCACTTGCAGAACTTTTAAGGGTCCCAAATGAAAAGTGTCTCATTATGGCAGACAGTATGTTACAGCTCAGGACATGTTGACATGTAGGCTGGACATCAGAACATTGGTCTAACAAACAATGCCAAAACATTGGTTCAGCAAACAATGCCAATTTCTCTCCATGTCCTGTTAGTGCAGCTGAGTGTGATGTCATGCCACCATCTGGAGGTGATGCTGACTCAGCCTGGGCTTCCTGGCACAATGTCCCTGAACTCATCTCACAGAATGCTTCAACACCACAAAGTGGGTGATGAGACTGTGCCTTTCTTATTTCTCTTTGCATGTGCTCTTCCCTCCTGTCAAAGGATTAACATTAGGTATGAGATAAGAAAATCCATCCTTTTATAATAAAAAACCTGACTCTAGGAGCCCTGACCAGTGATGCTGCCTTTGGGGATTTCATCACAAAACTCACATAATTTGTGTGTTTCTGTCAGAAAACCAGCCTCCCAGAAAACCAGCTCAGCTTTTCAATTATTTAGAGAGGTGATGTTTTCATGACTGGAAGCTCTGGGATGTGAGCTCCAAAGTTGTCAGTGTTCGTGGCAAATTGTTAAAAACAAAATGTAATTATTTCTTAAAAGAAAAACTTATTATGATGAAGCCTACATGGGGTCTTGGTCTGCCATCAGATGCATCTTGACCCCCTCTGATGCTGGTGTTGCTTGATGGAATGTAACCACCCCAGAGCAAGGCTCAGGAGTTAATTTCCATTTGATAGGGCTATCATGAATGCAAAGAAGTTATTTACTGTGAACTCTGTCTTGCCCATCCCCTGCACAGAGGATTCCCTTGTCAGTCATCTTCAAAGCAACTCAGCACAGAGGGAGATCATGAGCACAGTTAAAACAAACAAATGAGCCCCAAAGGCAGGACCTTCCAACCACAAAATACTTCAGTTATAAACTCAGTTCATCCAAACACCTAAAAAATGTCTCCAGGCTCCCCTAACACTGCTGCAGTGTGTCAGCACTGACTGCTTGTTGCAGGAAAAGCCAAGCTTTTCCTGTTTTTGGAGAGGTGCCATTGGAGCTGTTATAGGATTGTAGTGGCCTTCATCAACTACATGGAGCATCAGGGAAGTCAAAAGGTCTGAGGGGAGGCAGGAGGCTGGCATGTGTAATGATGCAGTTGGCTTGAAAGAAATTGCATTAGCGCCTGATCATAGTGTGACTCCTCATCCCTTGCTGCATTTTCAACAAAGGAAGGTGCTCCAGCTTTTTCAATGTATTGATTAGTAGGGAAAAATAACATGCATGACGACGCTGTCGTGAGACTCTCTCTGGAAAAACTTTTCAGCCAAAACTAGGTCAGGCTTAAAAGCCTAACATGTGCACTGAAGCACAAAGGCGGTGATAGAGATGACTTCTTCCCAGTAATGATATTTTAAACAAAAGGAAAGAGCCAGCATTCTGTTTGTTTAATGGCTGCGAGCTGATCGGATGTTGCACTACAGCTGTGTTTTGCTTTTAGACGCTATCACAGTGTTTACTTGCAGAGACAGGACAATGAGCTACAGGCAGAGGCTGGCAGGGAGATGCGACAGCAAAAGTAGCTAAATTGAGTGATTTTTCTTGTAATTCTGATACATTGCAGTACCCATTATCCACACACAAAACGAGAGGTGCTCCCATGGCCTTGCAGGCTGAGTAGCTAAAGTGGAGGGGATCATTATCTCTGTTGTGGGCAGGGATCTGATACTAATAGAATAAATAGGTACAGGTCTAAATTTTTACAGGTCTAAAGAAAGTCTTTATCACACTATGTATAAAACCAGTGCCATGTTCTTGCATCTGGTCATCAGTACAGATGTCCTTGTACTGAGAGAGAGGCTTGCCAACTTGTTTTTGCCACATGTCAGATTGAGAAGTGGGGCAGGGCAGGGGTGTAGTAATTGGTGCTGACAGAAGGTATATCCACCATCAGTGGCAGGTCTCACTCACTCCCTTTTTGGGTTGTACACCCTTGTGAAGCAGTGTATGCAGTGATAGGGCACACAACCCAGCAATAGGGTTCCTCTGAGAATTTGCTCTTTGCTAGTGTCTCTTCCACTGATGTCTCGGTGGAGTATCTCTTCATCACTGTTGGAGTTATGCAGTCAGAGTCAGGATTGTAGAATCACAGAATGGCTTGGATTGGAAGAGACTTTAAAGATCATCTAGTTCCAATCCCCTTGGTGTGGGCAGGGACACCTTCTGCGAGATCAGGTTGCTCAAAGCCACGTCCAACCAGTCCTTGAACACTTCCAGCTGTGAGGCATCCACAGCTTCTCTGGGCAACCTGTTCCAGTGCCTCAACACCCTCACAATAAAGAATTTATTCTTAATCTCTAGTCTAAACCCACTCTCAGTTTGAAGTCTCAGCAGTCCCTTGGGCGCCTTTAGTCCATGTGGACACCTCCTGTGTGGCTGGCAGATGATGGCCTGGGGAGAGTGAAACACTCCTCTAGGGGCAAAATCTTCCTCTCCTGAGAAGGGTGTCTAAGGTAATGTGATTTTCTTGCTGAGAAATCCTTCTCATCTCTCTGTAGTCTATGGAAAGATCTTAGACATTTAATTTTTATATCTGGTCTACATTCTTTTCTGAACTTGCTGTATTATTGGTTGCAAACCGTGCTGGGCTGCACCAAGACACAGCTGATTTTATTTTAGCAGTAGTATTACAATGTAATACTCTTCTAGGGCTACTGATAACAGAGCATCAGTAATGCTGTGCTGCTTCATTAATTCATATTTATTGTGTGCTTTGATGTTTCTGGAGCAAAGGTCTGACAAAGAAGCAAAATATTGTGACTACAGCTGATAAAGTGAGACAAAGGGAATAGATAAGGATCTGGCTTGCTACAGCATTTTGGTCAAATCTATTCTAGGTTGCATCAGTACAACCTCTGAGTGCCTTCCAGTAGTGCATTAAGAGATGCTACCAACATCTGCTACTTGTGAGTCATCCTCCTTTTCCTCTTTTCCCAGAGCTAGAAGAGTATGTGCTTTTTGGAAAGAAATATGCAGCTTTATATCCTATCTAGCATGTGCCTGGGGCACTAGAATGCTTGGCAGTCTGCTTAAATAAATACTAAAACTTTTCACATTGTTATAATACTTTGGAGTGGGTAGGAGAGATGGTTTTCCCTGTGTTATGCTGGGGGGGGGGGGAAAACCCCAGCATGGAAAGACCATGAAAGTTTGTCTGACTTGCATGTAGCATCAACATCAGAGTCAAAACCAGACCCCAAGTCTCCTAGTCCCTTGGTATTGCTTCTTAGCGATGAGTTGAGAAAGCACATTTGGCCATATGTGGCTTATCCAGGGTTAAGACTGTTCACCAAAGTGCTGGTGGGAAATGCCTTGCTTTCTGTGAGCCCAGATATGAAAACATTATACTGGAAACATTGGGAAGGTTTTTAGTCTCCCTTCCTCCTTCACTAGACATGTTATTGGGGTGGCTGCTGCAGTGTTTTATACACTCTAACTCTACCCAGGGGATGTAGCCATTGTCTTTACTGACATTAATTTCTCTTGCACCAACCTGCAAAGGAAGTCAGGGCTGGTGAGGCACAGAGCCTGGACCCCATTGGAAATTGCTGACAGAAAACGCTTGTTGTATTTGGTCTTGTTCTAAGCAAAGCCAACAGTTTGCTGCATCTTTGAATGTGCTGTTCATTTATCAAAAAGAACAGTGAGGTGGCTGAAATTTGTCAGGGAAGATGAAGGAGGCACAGTGTCTTATAAATCGGTCAGTTTGGAGCTCTCACTGTGAGTGATGTTTCTAAAATGCCAACATCATCTGTAATTACTCAAAATTGCACATAATTTATGTTGTGGTTGTTCACTACTCAGTATAGGAAAACACTTTAGAATTAACTTTGGATGATAAGATTTAATAAGAGCTTTCAAACATTTTTATCCTACTCATCTGTTTTGAGTTGTAAATGCAACATTGACTTTTGATTTCTTTAGTAGTTGGACAGCTGGCTGAATAGTAATTGAGAGTTTCAAGTATAGAGAAATCATGAAATGAAATTTCCTTGGATTAGTAGCAGAGATAGTTTTCTGTTTTGGGACTATATTTCTCATTTAACACATAGAAGTGTTTGTATTATCAGTAAAAAATAATTTTGCACTTGAGTTTTAGCTCAAAATACTATTGCCCACCTACCACCTATGCCATAGGCATCATTTACTAAGTCCCGAGAGGAAGTCCTCTTAAATCAAGGCTGTTGAGACAGGCTATCATTTCTGCAATGATTTCTTTTGAAATCTTCATAATTTTTTAAACTTCTTTGTGCTTCCATTTATTTGTCTGTATAAACCCTATGACTATTCTGCAGCAAAATTTGCAAAACACTTTGCAATCTCTGGACAATAGCATAGTCTATAGGCAGAATATGCATGTTTTTCCTTCCTTCTAGTGTACATCTAAAATGCAAGAGCATGGTCAGTAAGCACAAGATTGAGGATGTTGAAAGTATATACTTCAACTATTTAGTTTTCTTTTTGAGAATATAAACTAAACAAGAATTTTTGAAACCAAAAGGCTGCTCTGAGGTTGGAATAGGTCATATGCAGGCTGGGGCTCTGTTTATGTTACCATTAAAAAGTCACTGGAATGCTTTGTACATAATTATTTTCTACTTTTTCCATCTGTGGAACCTATGATCTTACAGAATATTTGGTTAAGGTCCTTCAAAAAGAAATGATCTTGCTGGACAGGTTGTCTCCCTTTGACTGCTCCAAGAATGATCCATGAAAAAAGGAAAACAATAAGGTCAAACAACCCATTATGTGTTAGCACTACTGCTTGGACCAAGAGGAACTTACCTATTCTGAGCTTGGAAACACTTTTTCTGTAAGTTCATGGTGATATATGTTATGTCTCAGGAAGGCAACCTGAACGTTATGGGGCTGTAAAAATCCTCCTGTCCAGGGGTGAATACTTCTACATTTAAAGGAAAAAGGGGCTTCTTGTTTCCTGCTTTCTCCATCATAACTGATTTGAGTGATCACCCGGTTAAGGCAATCTGTGGCACTTAGAGACCCACTGGGGACCAGCAATGGCTGTGGTGCTTTGCAGTGATCATGGCAGTGAACCCTACTCCCATTATAAAGGGGGAACATGGGTTATCTTCACTACCATTTCCAAGAGGACCTCTTGCCCTTCCTTTGTCCTTCCCACCTGAAAGGGATGGCCCTTGTGCTGAAGCACTGGTGTTAGTGGAGCCCAACATTAATAAGCTGTGCTGGGAGGTACAGGGCACTACACACTGTTCCAGGCTCTCTGCATGCTGCAAACCGCATTCAAATGATGTTTTCCATATTTTTTTCTTGGTAGAAAAGGCAAAATCAATTCAACACTCATCATGGTACTGTGATGCTGAGAAGGATCAGGGTGCACTCTGACTTACCTATGTTTATTTGGCAGGAAGAATCACAGAATCATCATAGAATCATAGAATTGCTTGGGTTGGAAGGGAGCTTATAGATCGTCTAGTTCCAACATTCCTACCATGGGCAGGAACACCTTTCACTAGACCAGGTTGCTCAGAGTTCTGTCCAACCTGGCCTTGAACATTTCCAGGAACACCTGGAAATAATAATCCTTTAACTAGGGATTCAGCTTCCCAAGATCCGTTATGAGTCTGGTAACCTTCACACTTCTGACAAAACAGCAACAAAATCTGACCTGTGTTATGACAGATGTTGTCATTATTATTGCTATTTTTTGATTCTATGACATAGTAAACACTTCTGCCTCTAGTATTAAACACTGTATCTCATGCACGTTTTAGAAAAAATTACAGGATCAGTCATCATGGAACTGGCTCATAAATATTAGGATGTGAGTTTGAAAATTCATATCCCCCAAGAGACCCATTCCTTAATGGTGAGTGTAATAACAAATGAGGTCTGAAAATGATATTCAGACAGTGTACTGTTTTCTACATCAGGTCTTAAAGTAATTGTGAAGTGACTGTCTTCTACCTCCTCCGCTATATTACTCTAATGTCTCTTGGGAAATACAGTATCAATATTGCACTGCTGCTTCTGCTCAGTCAGCAATGCAGGTGGCCTGATGTGCCACTTCGAAGGCCAACAGCAAAATATCTTGCATGTCAGTGGAGGCAGGATCTTCAGAAGGTTGATATAAGAAAGCAAAACTGAAAATCTGTCCCTAAAGTCTTGGTTTGGCAGTGAGACTACCCAGCTCCCATTGCTTTCCTTGGATCACAGCTCTGACTCCACCTCAGTTTCACCGCTGTCTCTGCTAATTTTCCTCTGTCTGTTTAAACAGGATGCACTGAGACAGATTATTACTGCATTACAGTCCAAATGAGAGGCAAATCACTGACCTTTATGCATGAGAATGAATCCCTTAGGTGATACAGCTGTTTTGCAGCAGTGGCTATCTTGGAGCACTCTGATGGCATATGCATTGCCCTGAGAGAGACAGGGCACAACTGTTTGAAACACAGCTCCTCCTCTTCTGAATGCTGCATATCTCAGCAGGCACAAATTGGGATGTCTTGGACAGACCCACTCCCTGTTTACAGCAGCTGCGTATGAAAAGAATACATTAAGGGCTATTTCTTGAGCAGAATGCTATGGGCTGCCTCACATCCTGACAGCAGCAGCAACATAGTCAGCTTGCAACAGTATGGATTTCTTTGCATCATCCTCACTTGTTATTGACCCCACCTTCTCTCCTGGATTTGATCTAACTGATAGCTAATCTAGCATAAAAAAAAGTGATCCAACCTGACAGCACCTCAGTAATAAGACTCTGGTAGCACAAAGGCAAAACCAACTGTATCTCCTCAACTTTAAATTTGTCCAGGTCAGAACTTTTCTGGAATCTGTAAGGCATCACTTGTCCCTCTTTTAAATGCCTCCTTTCTCTCACTCATGGCTAGAACAAGTAAGGTGTGGAGCAGATTTCTGGAAACCACCTGTCTCTCCAGTTTGATGGTTCCTGGGAGCTTTGCTCAGACAGCAGGCAATGAAGCAGGTTCTACCTTGTGCTATGTGAAAGTTCCACCAAGGAAAATCCAGGCATGGGCTAATAAATCATATTTCAAGGTGACTAAACTATAACTTCAGGGTTCCCCAAGGATCTGTGTCACTATTTGCTTTAATATCCAGAAAGGAATTGTAGGCAACAAGCGTGATGGTGGCACAAAATGGTTAAGAGCAATAAAAGCTGGAGGAGAAATGACAAAGTCAAGAGGGACCTAATAAAGCTGGATAAATGGGCAATGCAGCAGAGAATGAAAGAAAACCTTGCAAGAAAATTTCCACTAGAAAGAATGATGTTAACATTTTTATGCATTGTTGAGTTCTGTATTCTGCTCTGAAGAGACCTGGACTCTTGGCTTAAAGAACAGTGCTACTCTAAGCCTAGGTGTGATAACCAATGCAGTGTAAGAGATGGTAGGTCACACAATCTACCTAGACAAGACAGAGACAGGCAGTAGGAAGGTAAAATGAAAACATCAGAGACTGTAGTGTTTGTCACTGGTTGCTGGTAAAACCAAATGTAGAGCAGAGGGCTTGAGAATGCCATGACTAGGGCCAGACTCTGACCAGCAGGGATGAATCCCCAGATGCCAGGCCATTAAGTGAGAGAGAAGCAGGTCCAGAGTGTGATAGCATCATACAGATGG
Organism: Acanthisitta chloris; assembly: GCF_000695815.1. Taxonomy (NCBI): domain Eukaryota; kingdom Metazoa; phylum Chordata; class Aves; order Passeriformes; family Acanthisittidae; genus Acanthisitta; species Acanthisitta chloris. The sequence continues at coordinate 26,344 of NW_008651492.1, forward strand.
CCAAAGCAGGGGGAATGAATCACTCTTTGTCTAAGTCTTGGAGACAGAGTTTAGATGGGTTGCTTATCCCATATGCTCAGTTTTTAAGTGGCTGAAATTAGTAAAATGACTTGCACACACTGTTATTTTCCCCTCAGAACCATTGATTTTCAGCCACAGCTGACACTAGGGAGATTGTTCCTGTTCCTTTTGTGTGTGGGTTTTTTTTTTTTTTTTGTGAGAACTGGCAGCTGTGATAAAAGAAAGGTCATCAGAAGAACAAAATGAAATGTATAGTGGTAAAAGTTCTGTGCACTCAGACCAGACTCAGAGCACGGGGGGACTGGGGACACTGGTGAGGGCACTTGGGATCTGATATTTCTGCCCTTACACCAGGGCAATGGGTAGAGTGTGGGTCTCATGCAGGACTGGAACTGTCACTTGGAAGTGTCTGGTGGTGTGGCGAAGCCCAGTCCCTCTGCCATGGCAGGCTGAGCTCCCTGGCTGTAAACCATGAGCAGGTTTTATGTCATGCTGCAAATGTTCATGCACACAGCCAGGCCTGCCCTTGAGGAGCCCCAGGGCAGGAGGCTGAGGACCTGTGTGACCAGCACTCTTATTTCACTGACAGCCTCTAGCACCATACATTTCCTTTGGGCTTAGAGTCTTCTCTCCTCTTCTACTTTGGGCCTACTGAGCCCTGATATGTCTGAGAATAGATTCTTTTTATCTTTCATCAGTAAAAACAGAGGGTTCTTCGGTTTTGTTTGTGGGAGTGTGATAGACGTAAGTGTTGGTTGTTTGCATAGAGACTTCACAGACTGCAAAAACACTGTCACCTGTTCCATAAAATGTAAAAAGAAAAAGTGCCAGGCTGCCAAGTGCCTACTAAACACCAGCTGGTAAGTGTCACAACATCAAGCTGTGCAGCTATCGACTGTGCTCACAAGTTGAGGCAAACCTGAGGACAATGAGAGAGACTAATGGTGACATCCAGCTTAGGAAGGTGAGTTAAGAACCTGCTCTTCCTGCAGGGTCCCCTGTGGGGTGAGTGCAATCCCCTAGCAAAAGGTCCTTCCACCGGATGGAAGGACCAATCCCCTAGCTGCTGGTCCTTCCACACTGGGTGATACAAAGCATGGGAAGCTGGTCCCAGACTGTCTTGCAGAGACCACTTTTGGGGACTTCTGTGGAGTCAAAACAGACTATGGAGCAGCTTGTCCTGGGCAAACTCTCAGTAAATGCAAAAGGTTGAAGCCAATATCATGTTGGACTGTATTTTTATGACCCATCCTCCCACTCTGCCTACAATAAGGGAATTAACTATGGTGAAATGAGGATATGAAGGTCTTTTTGTTACTGTAGACTAAAAGGAGAAGCAGTAATGGTCTGAAAATACCAAACCATAGCTCTATGGAGGGACAAAGTTATCTATGTGCATTGCAGGCTTGTATGGCAGCAGGGTCTTATACTTCCCAGGGAGGGCTTTCAGCACGGTATGTATTGATGCAGTGGAAGACTGCCTAGAAGGGTTACAGAGCCTTAACACCTGGGGGGTTTAAGCATAAACAGGCATCTGCTTAAGATATATAAAACTAATAGTTAATTTAGACAGGGAGGTAGAATAGATGTCTTTCTCCCCTATGTTCTGTGATTCCTATCAGTGTCATAATCATATAATCATAGAATTTAAGGGTTGGAATGGACCTTACACATCATCTAGTCCCAATCCCCTCAGCCATCAATATGATATGCTAGGGTGAGGGCTACAGTATGAGTAAGAGAATACTTCAAATAATTTTCAGCGTTCTTTCTGCAGTGGTGTAAAGCAGATTCAATATGATATGTGAGGGTGAGGGCTACAGTAAGAGTAAGAGAATACTTAAACTAATTTTCAGCTTTCTTTCTGCAGTGGTGTAAAGCAGATTCAAGTGCTAAGCAGAATCAATGTCATATTGTGCTTGTGAAGGCACAGATTTTCATTGCATTAGATGAGCAAATGAGAAGTCACTAAAACATTTTTCCTTGGTGGGTGCATGGCTCTCCAGGGATGCATGACGTTGTATGAGTCTGTGGAAACAAGGCTCCTGTCTTAAATTGGTACAGCCTAAGATCAGGCAAAGTAGAGACTGCAGTGTTAGCCTAAGATTGGGCAAAGTAGAGACTGCAGTGTTTTATGCACATCTGCAACAGAGACTGAGCATGGTATGCACACGGCAAAAGTGTGGAAACTGGGTGGTTATGTCTGCACATCTATTTTCTGGGCAATTTGAGGTGCAGAGATTCCTTAGCTAGAAAGAAACCTGCAAATGCCATTGCAGACTGTTCTGCTTTCAGAAGCCTTTCACCACTTTTCATGAAACTTGTGCAATATTGTAATTTCCCAAGCCTTTCTCATTTATGTGTGCAAATGAGATAAGATTCAAGTGTAAAATGTTGATTGCACAGCAAGAATGACCATAAATAGATATTTCATGTTACCGTCTGTCATGTCTCTGAATGCATGAGACTCTGTCAAGGCTATGTAACTGGTTTCCAAACCAGTTTTCAATGACCCAGACATAAAGTTTCAAAAAAAATCACCCAAGACTTTCTTTTGACTTCAGCATGATTGGAACAGAAAAGTAACTAGTCTGGTGGGCTGCACTTTGGCTGATTCACTGCTAAGGGCAATGTCCAAGTGAACAGTGATAAAAGAAGCAGACAATCTGCTTGATTCTGCAAACTGAAGACTTGTCTCCTTGACACGATGCTGATGAGCCAATTTTTCTTGATGCTCAAGGCATGTAAAGCCACAGATAAGCAGTAACTGCTGTGTGCAAAGTAGTCAATAAATTGCCACCAGACTCTCCCTTCTGTTTAACTTTTATTAAAAGAGGTGCTAAGGTACTGTACTGTATGCAGTACATCATATTTATTACCAAAATTAACAAATATACAAAACTTATACATGTAATTTTCTTACATCCATTTATTGGTCTATAATACTGCATTTGTTCAAGTAGGTTATCTACAGTATGTAAACATCCCTTGGATTGACCTCACACAGATTAGGAAAGCCCATCTAACCCATGTAGTTACCAAATATAGCTTTTTCTTATTTTAAAATTTATTTGGCTTTCATTGGTAGAATCTAATCTTCACATTTGGCACATGGAAGAGACATCTACAGTGCAAAAGAGGCAGATTTTCTGGTTTTGTTCTGAGCAGTTTAGCGGAGTCATGGTTTTAAAGAGCCAAGAATAAATTTACACAAACTTGATAGGAGATGGATTAGTGTTAATGCCAATGACTCACAGATCAGCCATTAAACTAGAGTAGAAATTCAAAGCCTCTTCCCCAGCCTTCTCAGCTGGGTGGAAAAAACCCCAACCTCAGCCTTGTTTCTAAAGGATTAAAAAAGGACTCTGTTAGCAACAGAGAGGAGGTTTAGTTTACAAGGAGCCCTCTGAGATTCCAGTTTAAATTTTCTGCTTTGTGGATTTTTTTTCCTCTTGTTAGCAAGCAATTTTTTTCCTTTTTAAAGGGGGAAAAAATAACCAGTGGGGAACAACTTTCTGTGCTGGCAATTTCTCAGTGAGTTGGAGATTACAGTTGGAGTTTACAGATGTTTGAACTCAGACGTATAGAGCTCAGTAAGCTGCCATGTACAAAGTGGGGAGAGAAAGGAAGAGAGAGAGCAATGTCATTATGTTCCAGATGTGGAGCTCTCCAACTTTTCTATAAAAGCCAGGAAAAAACTTTCTTCCTTCTGCTTCTCATAGTTTCAAAAATGTGACTTAATTTAACTGAGTAAAGCTGATCCAAAGAGACCTTCATTTGCACCCTTCTTCCCATTCTCATCCAAGCACCGTATTGCTATTTTTTTAGGAGGCCTCACCCATGTCCATGGAAGCATCTGATGAGAATGGACCGAACTGGACACCATTTCACATGGAAAGCCCTCTGCCATTCCTCGTCTGTTACCACAGAGCCCCACTGCTGTCTGTGGCACCATACATTTCAGCCAGCTTTTTGAAGCGTGGCCCCCAGTCCGTCAGGTAGTCATAGCTCTGGTCTGAGTCTGTTGTCACCGACTGTAAGGAGCTGAGTGACTCCGCTACTGAGCCGTTCCCTTCAAACATGTATGTCTGCAGGGAGTCGAAGGGCGGCGCCCACAGGTCCATGTCAGCTTCGTACAGCTTGGCGAGCACGTAGTTGTGGACGTTGTTGTCCATGACGCATGCCTGAGGCACGTATCGGGAGAGGCTCTCTATTTCTGGGAGCATGTCCTGTCGGTTTTTCACCACCAGCTGGGCCTCCCGTGGGTTCCACATGGCAGCGATATCGAAGGCCTCCGTGTCCTCCTCCCCGCCACCCTCATCATCATACCTGACGATGTTCTCATGGATATTCTCCTCCTCATCGATGATGTATGGCTGCTTCCGCTGGCGCCGCATGGAGAGGATGAGGAGCACCAACACTGCAGGACGCAACGAAGACACAGGGCTGTCAGCAAGGAGGGAGATCTTGCCAGGGCTTCAGACTCTCTGCTGCCCTATTTTCCCCCTTGGTGAGCCCAACCAGCCCCTTGGATTTACAGAGCCGTGGCATTTGCAGACGGTGGGGTTTAGAAATCCCCCACCCTCATCAAAATTAGTAGCTTGAGGTCCTGCTAATCTATCCCTTTTCTCAGTTTAATTCTTAACTCTTGGTGACACTTACAACATGCATATCCAGCAGTGCTTGCAATGCAATGTGGCTATACTTGAGCCACTTTTAAGCTAGCCAGATCAGAGATCAGTAACAGTTTATCTGCAGCAGCACACAGCTCCATAGAGATAATTTTTTTTCTGCTGTGTGGCTGGGTTTTGCAGCCTGCTTTGGGGATGACTCTTGGGCTGGCCACTGCATGACAGAGATGGATGATGCTAAGGCATCACAGTGATATGTCTGCCTACACAGCAGAATACAGAGCTAGCCCTTTAGTCTGCTCCAAAGAATTTTTTATTAAACCGCAAGCCTCCTGCAGTGCTGCAGTGCTAATGCTCCTCATACTCTCTGTGCTTCTTAGCATGGGGAGAAGTGGTCATACAGGCATCGGAGACCTTTGCAATGAAAATGTGCCATCACTTGGTGACTGCATTTCCAGAGCCAAAATTCAGCAAATATTTTGGATGCTGAAATTTTGAATTGAGGTATCTAGGCTCCTTTGAAGGGTCAGAATTGAGGCATTTGTAAAGAATTTTTTCTGTATCCTACTTTGCTGCTCCTCAAAATGGGTTCCCTGAAATTTCAGGGAATGTATGTTTTGAACTAATATCTCACTACTTGAGAGAGTGAATGAGGGGACTGAAGTTCTTTTGATATCAAAAGCTAACAGGTGACGTAGAAAGTTTGGGCAAGGAAAGGATGAAATTTGTGGAGACGGAGCACACGCATGATGCTCAGCCACCAGTTATATGTAGTGCCTCAAGGAAAATGGATGGAGGTGGGGATATCTCCTGCCAAAAGACAAGAGACAGAACTGGGCTTACCACTCCTGTTTCCTGTGGGAGCATATGAGCAGAAACTGCTGAGGATGAGAAAGTAAGCTGCAGAAATATTTGCAGGCCATAGTTTGCCCCTGGTCCTACAGCCCAGAGTCTGAAGTCATATGCAGCTGACTACCCCATTTGGTCCTTGATTTGGCCCTTTAGGCACGTGTGTGTGTCTACAGATATGGATATACTTAGGGGTGTGTGTGTGTGTGTTTGTGTCATACACCTTTGGTGGATCAGCTGCCCCCTGGATAGAAATGAAAACTTTGTCCCCTCCCAAGAAGAAACCAAGGCTTTACCTAGTAGGACAAAGATACAGGCGAGGATGGCAATGAGTGCCCCTCTGCTCAGGCTGACAGGGAGGACATAGGCCTCCACGTTGCAGGACATCACCATGCCCTCATCGTCGCAGCTGCACACGTGTACAGTCAGTGTGCCTGTGCTGCTCAGCACGGGGCGGCCGTTGTCGCTGATCAGGATGGGGATGTAAAAGGTGTTCTGCTCGTGTTGTCTGAAGCCAGAGCGCCTTGTCAAAATCCATGCTGTATTGTCTAAGGGCAGAAAGTAAATGGAGAGAAGAGCTTATATGCAAAGACATTCAGCAGAGAAGGAAGATTGAAAAAATCAGCCCTAGACCAATATCCATTTTTTCTTCTCTCTTTTTTCTTCTTGTTTGTTTTTTCTTTTCTTTTTCTTTCTATTATCAGTTCATCACTAATCATAATTTCGCCTCTGCCTCCCCGATTCCAGTATTTTTTTAGGCCACAGCTCCAAAACTGAAAGGCATACACACCTTAGGAGTTGCCTTTATGCCTGCTGACAAAAAGTGTCCAGAACAAACTCATAATCTTCAGATTTAACTAAAAGAGCATTCGGAAGGCAAGACAGAAAAGAACAGTTGAACGCAACTTGTTGGTCCTGTTTGTTTGTGCTCAGCAGCTTTTCTACACCTCACACTTAGACACTGCCACCATTTCGGAGCTGACATATAACCCTTGTGGACATGTTACGGCACTCTTAATGTTTTTTGATACGTGGCATGGTCATCTGCTTGCAGTAATACGGAGACAAAGGTAAAAAACCAGCTTGCTATCCTAAAGCAGCAGTGAGTTGAAAATTTGCAACTAGGCAGCTTTTACAGTGAAATGCATGCAATTTCATTGATATTTCTGCTATTAAAAAAAGTCAGTGTCATAATTGTCAGAATCATTCTGCTTTCATTCGACCATTCTGCTTCATTTAGTGTGACTGCACGTTTTGTATAAGCACTTATATAAAAAAGAATAAAAATTATGCTGCTGAAAAAAATAGTAGAAGAGTGACCTAACAGCCAGTTGCTGTTGGTCATTTCAAGGGAAATTCCTGCCTTTGGGGCTTTTTCTTCCATATTCATCATGTTGTTTAAAATGTCAAAATTTCCCAGTGGCATTTGAATTATTGTCTACCTCCTCCCTCAAATTTCTCAGACTGTGCACCAAGTTTCCTTACGAGAAACTTGGATCCACTCTTTCAGAAGAAAAGTGGATTAATGAAGATACTCTTCTCAATTCTCATCTGATGAATGCCAAGGCAAAATCTTTGGAGATGAGTGTTGATTTTGTCAGGGCTGACTTTCAAGATTTTTGGCCTCAGAGACTTTTGGAAAGTGCATGACTGAATGTCTTCAATGTGATCTGGGTCACCAGGGAATGTAAAGGAATCTGCATGAAAATTGTTTTGTCTTATAAACATATCTGCAAATCTTGGGCCAACAAAAATAAATAAACAAAGATAAAAAACCACAGGTACTTTTTCTCTTCAGCAGACCTGCAAGCCCTGACCCTGTGTAGTGATGCTGTGTCATTTTTGGGATATCACCTTCATGCAGTTTCTTCTACTACTTAGTTTTAACTGTTTCCTGTTCCCTTGGTTCAAAAGAGGACATGTGGTCTGGCCATCTGTATCTCCAGGTTGTTACCAATGTACATTTGCTATGCTTGAAAGTGTAGGATGCTGGTCAGTTGTTCCCAGGTGGATTGGCACAGTGGGGCTGCTACCAGAAAAATGGCAAGAAACCTTCTGATCACAAGCAGACTGTGAAAAAAAACCCCTAAATTATCAACCTGTGATTGCTCCATTTCCTTATTATTTCCCCATCCATTCACTGCTAAAATTTAAATCTTTTTTTCTCCTAGTGCGGAGATTCAGGTTACATGCAGATGAATTCAGCTATACTATCTACTGTAGTCTGAACACCAGAAATGATTTGATGGCTTTTAGTGTTACATACAGCCAACTATGGAGCATATGCAAACTCAAGCTAAACTTGCTAGACTTGTCTGCTAGGCTTAAATTATACTCCAAGTTCTGTACTTTGTGCAGCAAATCTTATGGCATCAGACAGTACTAGCACACACAAGTATTGAGATGCCAGGTTTCACAGTTTGTGAGATTAGTTTGAATTTGGGACGTGTTTGTCTAAGGAATCTCAGGATCTTTTTTCTTGCATGTCAATGACATTTCAAGGTTTTACTCTGAAAACATAAAATTCTGAAGTGCATGTGCATGGCTGTATGAGAATATATAGTGAAATTGCAGTGTCTTGTTAAATCATGTGATCTCATGAGCAGAAGCTTTGAGGAAAAACCACCATGTGCAAAAGGAAATCCCAAAGTTGCTTAAAACTGATTATCTGCCAGTGTTTACTAATATCACCTTTGATATGTCATGCAGCTCTGACTATGTGCAGTGGGTATGGGCAGACATAGATATGTCTCTTCTCCCTACTAACAAGCAGTAGGACAAGAGGAAATGGCCTCAAGTTGCACCAGGAGAGGTTTAGATTGGCTATTAGGAAAAATTTCTTCACTGAAAGGGTGGTTAAGCAATGGGACAGGCTGTCCATGGTTGTGTCACCATCCCTGGAGATATTTAAAAGACACAAGTCCTTTTTTGCATGTGGGGCCCTTGGGGTTGTGGTTTAGTGATGGACCTGGCAGTATTAGGTTAATGGTTGCACTCAGTGATCTTGGAGGCATTTTCCTACCTAAATGATCCTATGATTCAGGAATGTGTCCCAAAATCCAGCAGAGAATATGGCTCCTATGCCACCCATGGCTCCTGGACAAGGGGTGTGTTGTGGACAGGAGCCCTTGCCTCCTGCAAACCTTTCTATTATCTCTCCTGGGGCACATGCAAGTGCTTTTTCTCCCTTGGGCAGTTTATGTGTCCTTTAGTATGTGCTCTCCAGCTATTAATACTACATCTTTTCCTCACTGGGCCAGTTTTATCACGAGGAAAAGCAGCCCAAAGGGCAGAAAATGGCAAAATGGCTGCATTTATGCTGTGTCAATGGAAATGTTTGAGTAATCTTAACTGTAGTAAATTGGTTGCTTTTCTCTTTCTTGACTCAGTCTTTTTAAACTGAATTACAATACAAGTCACAAATTCTATTCAGGTGACAGCAAAACTTCATTTTATGTAAAATTGCTCTTTGTGAGGGAAAAAGACTTCATTATTCTGAGTTGATTATACTTTGCTTGTAAAAGAAGTCACAGGCAGTGAACATGACTGAAGCTGTGCAAAATCAGCTAGTGAGAGATCTCAAGTGTTTTTAATCATTCTTTTTTCAGGCCAAACCCAAATTTCTATAATCTAATATTGAAAGGTAAATATGTATATATACCTTCTTCTGTAATGTGCTGACCATATCACCCATATCTTAAATGTTCCTGGTGTTAAAATTATCTTTGTAACTCTCAGGATTTAATTCTGGCCCCTTTGTTTTGCTTTGCTTTGTACTAGGCAGGAATCCAAATCATCTCTAAACAATCACTCTACCTGTTACTCTGCAACTGAAATGCATTGGTGCCAAAGCTTGTTTTGTGACTCATCAAAAGCCAATGTGATTTGATGTGCCAGTGCAGTGCGAAGGACATGCTGGAATGTGATGCAGCATGGCAGAAACTGGAATACACAATTTTCTTCCAAATTTGATATTTGCTAATCCCCAGCCATCAAGTGAAGAGGGCTTGTGAGGACATGAAAGCCCCATTATATTTACAAAAATATAGGCAAACATGATAAGAATGCACAATATTTTTCATCACAGCTTTCAGCACAGCATCTTTAGCTAGCAGAGGGGCTGGATGGTAGCACATAGCTACAACACTGAGCAGAGATGCTGAAGATTGCAGCATGGCAGGTCTTGCATTTGTGTGATCAGCAGGAGGTGAAAACTGAATTTCCCATGGGCATGCAGGCTGGTGTCTTCACGTGATTGAGAACAAGCCATGGAGCACCATCTTCTTGCAGTTTTCTGCTCAATTGGAAGTGATATACCTCCTTGGAGAGGTCAGGGGAATTTACCACCATGTAGGTCCAAACCTTGAGATCACAGCTAACCTCTTGCATTTGTGTGATCAGCAGGAGGTGAAAACTGAATTTCCCATGGGCATGCAGGCTGGTGTCTTCACGTGATTGAGAACAAGCCATGGAGCACCATCTTCTTGCAGTTTTCTGCTCAATTGGAAGTGATATACCTCCTTGGAGAGGTCAGGGGAATTTACCACCATGTAGGTCCAAACCTTGAGATCACAGCTAACCTAACACTGCAGAAAAACTGGAGATGACTAGCCCAGAAATTCTACAGGTCTTTAAAAACTGTAATAATTTTGAAGGGTTAGGAATAATATAAAGAAATATTTCACCAGGAGTGGGAGAATGAGCACAGGAAGCAGGCATTATGGACATCACTGGTTTGGGGAAAGTGTCACACTTTTTTTAAAGGATTTTCAGCTCACTGCTTTTGCATTCTGCTGAAGTGTGAGGTAGATCACAGTTTTAGGGAAGGAAGAAATAGCTAAAAACTTTTTCTAGGACAAATTTAATTGCAGTGCAGAGGACTGCCAGAGGCTTCCAGTGACAGGCTGCTGGTGGTATGACATTGATCCTGACCCTGCACCCATTAAAAAGGTTGCTCTCTTCAACAGTTACTGGTTCTCAAAGATGGTGGGCAGCAGTTAAGTTTCAACAGAAGATCAGCTCAGAGTTTCATCTGGAAATGAAGTAAGTTTATTTCATTGTTCATCCCATTCTTAGAGCAAGCCTCTTTTTCTAACTTTTCCCCAGCATAGTCTCACCTGGCCTTAAAAGTGGGGGAAGATGGTTTGCCAATGCCCTACAGCAGAAACTGAAGAGATGGGAGGTGCCAGCACAATACTCTGCTTCAACTCATATATCCTATACAGCCTTGGGAAGTCATTTGTGCCCAGATCATTGCAGCTACTTAACATGGTCTATCTTTCACTAATTTTACTGAACTCAAAGAGAACCAGGCGTGTAAGTAGCTTAATTTCTCCCTGCCCCAGATCCCTGTCTATAAAGGAGAACAATAGGATTTCTCTGTCTGCTGAAGATATGTGGAGAATGAATAGACTGAAGAAGTTCTCAGAGACCAAAATTACTAGAGCCAAAGAAATATGTAAAACAGCTCATCAGAATGCAAACTGTGATCTATCTGTTGCTCAGTATAAATCAAGGTTTTAATTGTTGCCAGGAAGGCTACATGTCTTGCAGTTTCTCTTACTGCTATATTGGACAACCAAGTAATCAGCACAATTGCTAATCTTAACAGTGCCTTCCCAGAGCCTGGGAAGTGTTGCTGTCTTGTGTTTACGTGCACAGGCTGTGACTAGCAAAGTGGGTTCTGTTTCTTGTCTGGCCACTCTGTGACATACAGTATAGCTACCTGCTCTGTGCCTAAGTTATATGATTTATATAGTTCTTAGTGGCCCCTAGATGAAAATAGAAGCATAAATTACTGTTACTGAAATGACTACTGCACTCCAAATTGCTGAGGCAGTAAATTAATCTTAATGTGGATATTTCCAATAGTCAGTGGTTTGATACTTAACATTTTTATTTCAGATTTGCAACCAATAGTACCCTAAGCTTCTTGTGATAGATATATGTATTTCTGGAAAGCTGGTATTTTTTAGAGAATAGCAGGCACAGCCATTCAGTCACTGCTGTCACTATAAATTATTGCAAGTATGGTCTTAGACAGAAAAAGTGCATCTGATGCTGGGAATTTTCTGAGTTTCTTTTTTTAGAACAATGCCTTGAGGATGAAATGAGCCTGGTTTGCCAAATGTTTTAGCAATAGTTGTGGTTTGTTTGCTCACTTATTTTGGCAATATGTATCAAAACTAAAAAAGAAGGAGACAAAGGGAGAAAGAAGGGGATCAAAATGCAAGAAATTTTGTGGGGAGGGTTAGGGGATGCTATAGAAAAAAACCACTTTTTTGAATGAAAAACATTAGCAGGGCTCCAGACTCTGCAAACAGCATGTTTTAAGACATGTTTGGATAGTGAAGGCATGGGCTTCTTTATTAATCTCTATGTTGCTCTTTCATATGCCTGAAGAGGCTCAGCACGGGGCTTATGAAAGTCAGGGTGACAAGTAGGCATGTGTGGGAGCTAGGGCAGCCTTGGAGGCTGGCCACGGATGCTGCAATGGCCTGTGTTTCTCCCCATTTATTCTGGAATCGCTTGCTGATTTCTGGTTCTTTACACACCAAACTCATACTGAAATCCAGCTCCTCAATACTGACCTTCAAAGCTCTGCAACAGGTCACTCAAGGTTGTCTCTCTTTCCCGATGAAGGCTGGTGTGGACCTGACCTCAGCACTGCTGTCTGCCCATGGAGCTCCTCTATCAACAGGAGTCAGGCAAAGGCCTGCCATGGCAGAGCTTTTCTGCAGGCTCCAAACCCACTAAATCTTCCTCAAAAGAATTAAATTCCACTGGTTAGAATGCTCAAATGCCAGCACTTTGCTATGAGTCTTCCCACTGGTGTTTCAGTTTCTACTTAGGTCATCTTACACAGACCTTTAGCTGTATGCCAAGTTAACCCCCTAAGGCTCTTCAAGTCTTCCCTACTTCCCTCTCTTCTATAAGGAAACAAGGATGTGCAAGGAGGAAGAAAAAAGTGCTTGTGGGAAAAGGCTGGAACAGCACAAGAACCTTCCCTTTTTCTGTGCCTGGGAGAAAACATGAAGAGTACAAAAAAGAGCAATCTAATTCCCTTCAGATTTGTCTCCTAGTTCCAGTTACTATCCTACCTTTAAGCATCTCCTTTTGAATGAATGCAATTTCCACTCCGATAATCCAAGATGCCTGCAGCCTGACCAAAAGACGTGAATTTGCACAAAACACTGGCACATTTCCTTGAGGAAGAAAAAGGGGCCTATTGCTAGAGAATATTTATAGAGACAAAAATATCATATAGCCTTCAAGTGTATTAAGTAATATGTCATTTTATTACTGCCTTTAAGGAGCAGGTGTCACTTGGTGTTATTTGAAATGGCAGTCTTATCACACAGTGTAAGTCACAGCCTCTCAAGTCCAACTCAGGCATTAGAAATTAGAGTAGCTAACTGTCTGTGTCCACTCTGATTACCTTGATTGTCCCTTAGAGTAAAGTTGGGGTTGTTGGCTGCCTCTGGAGCCAGGCTGTAGTAGAAGTGCTGACCCTCCTGCGGGTCATCCCTGTCGATGGCGCTCACTGTCTGGATCAGCTACAGATTATACGAAAAAAGTGGAAACAGGTGAGAAGCAAAATATTTATAATGTAAATAAACTAACATAAAGTATATTTTTAGATGTATAAAATATGAGCAACTGAGCATTTGAATAAAATAGCAGAGGTCTGATAGATAGATCAACAAGAGAGTTAAAACCTTGTAGGCTTCATTTATTCTGCTATAGTCAAGCACATCACTTTTAAACAAAGGAGGACATCGTCAGATTGCTTCAAACAACAGACACTTTCTTCTCATGCCTCTCTATCTACTGTTGCACGTTTCTTTTTGTCTTATGAGGGCTCAGGGTTTTCATTGTGCATTAGAGAACTTGTAAGAAAGCCCATACTGATTTTCAGCTTGATTTTGCATGTAGAAGAGGATGTCAGGTTGATTATTTTACCATTCTTTTAATTTTAAATCAATTAAAGTCTTTCCAATATGTCAGCGGAAAAGAAAGAGAGAAAAGCCAACCATGCAGACACTCTACGTATGCAATAAATAACACCAAACTAAAGAAACTAAAACAATGTTAAATCCAGAAAGAGATTTTTCACCTCACCTACAGAGGCTTAGTAAAGTAGGTCTAACAGCTTGAAGCCCAATGAGCTCCATCTGAATAAACATTCTGACATCTTTTTAGACAAGGAATAAATCTTCACCTGAATTCTTGTATTCAAAAGTTATTTTGGGATTCAAAGGCAAATGACAGACCCATAAAGTCTTATTCACAGTTTTAAAACTGATTTCAGAACTTCTTAAAATGTGGCAACAGAATTTGTCTTTCTCTGCTGGAGGAACTAGTCCAAATTAGCATGCATAATGAGCTCAGAAAGCTTATTATTTAGGACACTCGCCCTTCAAAAACAGGAAAAAAGGCTAGGCAATGATTTCTATTCACTGTATTACTAAGAACTTCTGTAAACTAGTGAGATGAAAATATCCTGTGTATGCTAGTTGTGAGGACAGTTGTCTCAGCAGTGAGTAGCTATTTCATTCTGCTTCACAGTAAGCTGGAAGAAGCTTCAGTGAACACACAATGATATTACTAGCATAACTTTTCCTTCACAAATCATGTGAGGTGTGTCTATGTGTTTAAACTATGTAGTCAGCTTTGCATTAGGAGGCACCAGTCCCCACTGTGGACTCTGGGCAGTGAAGCAACAGGTTGCCTCCCCACAAGTTACCAGCAGTAAAGCTTGCATCAGGTCCAGCAAGGGTGAGCTTATGTTCATCTGTGACACAAGCGACCTTGTTCAAGGGCTTTGATGAGGTTTTGGAAGGGAGGCTTCACCACTTGCTTGAAGGTGCTGGTTTTCAGTGTGTGGGATGGGAAGTCCTGTGTTGTTTTTGGCTGTCATCTCCAGCTCACAACAGAACATATTCTCTTTGACATTCCTTTGAAGTTGATGTAGTATGTCATGTCCAGCTCCCATAAGTCCATAAGATTCTTATAACATTTAACAGTAAGACTTGTCTGTCACACGTGGGCTGGGCTGACTCTGTGGCACGTTTCTCAAAATTTCTCCTCTTTTTGATGCTGCTACAGGACACATCAGGTGTTTGCCTGCTGGTTCCTATCTAAGGGAAGGCTCTATTTCAGTCATGAGATGCATTGCACAGAGAGTCTAGAAACTACTACGGGAGGAAAAAATAGAGGTATGGAAAGAAAAAACAGGTGCTATATATGATGCTAATCCCAGTGTGATGTGCTTGCTTTTGCAATGAAGTGCAGACAGCTGCTGCTGCTGTGAGTTCAGATTAAAAGCGTTAGCCAAGCCCTCTTTCCAAAACACACTTTCTGACATGCTATCTCCATGTAGGACAGCAACCCCTCCCCACCCCTGGTGTTAAAAACACTTCTCACCTGCCCTGCTTTGGCATTTTCACAAACAAAAGCTTCATAAAACCTTGCAAACTCTGGCGCGTTATCGTTCACATCCAGGACTTTCACCGTCACAGAGACACTGCCCACCTGTGAGGGGTTATCTAGAAGGAGGAGGTACAACGTAAAGAAAGGCAATATATGGGAAGGGAAAGTGGCTACTCCTTACTCTGCTCAAGAAGTAAAGCAGGTTTTTCTCTACTAGCTTGCACTAAATGACATTTTTCCCATCGGGAACTGTGGGCATTGTGTGACTCAGAGTGAAGTTGCAAATGCTGCTCTCTGTCTATCCTGGCTTCCCAGCTAATCACATCATTTACAAATGAATTCTGTAAAAGGCTTCAATCTGGTTCAGTCTAGTGGAACTATTTCTATAACAAAAGTTTTAGACAATGCCCTTTATTGTTTTATTGCCCTTTGACTGGGCAATACTCTTTGTTGAGCTTTGGTACTGGTGGCATGACTTAGGAAGGGACCCTTTTAAGGATAGACTTGTTATTTGGAGCTTGTTAAAAATGGTAGTTCTCTAGCTCAGATATGCTTTTACTCACAATTTATGTTCCTTGAACTCAAAAAATAGTGTCAAGTCTTTGATACTTTGTACAGAGGGGTTTAAAATGTAATAACACATGAAATTGTACAGAAAAGCTTTCAGTGAAGCTTAAAATTGCAATGAAAATTTTACATTCTGCATGACATCATTTGTGATGTTTCTGTCCCACTGGTTCATTAGTTTTCTTTGCCAGTAAATCCATACATCATTTCACATATCTTCACAATTTCCAAACTAAGTGGCCACAGAATAATTTGTTTTTCTTACTGTGTTTTTTCTGCCCCAGATCATCTTTTTTTACCTTATTTAATGATAAAATGAAACTTTAATCAGAAAGAAAAAATATTAACAGGTCAGAAAAGGTGCAAAAATCCAGAAAATTCTTTAAAATGAGTATTTTCTTTTTTCTTTTTAGCCATACTACTTCATGTGTATATCTCCAAATATATCTCCTTTTATAGCAATAAATGATATGTTCATATAAACAATAGAGAGATTTTATACACTCTGGAATTTTCTTAAATGTTCAGTGTACTGTATTCCACAACATGTGTCACATTGTGTCATTGAGGTAATACTCAAACTATATGTTTTCTCCCTAATTTGTAATTTAATCCTTCAGCTACCCACATATCCATACACATATCTTGCTAACACACCTGTCGTCGTGGCAGATGAGCATCTGCATTTGCACTCTTAGTAATACTGATCTAACCTTTAACATTAGGAGCTTTATTCAGGGTGCACAACTATGACATTTTTGACACTATTTGCTAAATTAAAATATTGTGCTGCCCATGTACAGAGAAAAACTGACAGAGGATTGATGGAGGATGAATCAAAGGAAGACATGCTTTCATATTGCTCTCACCCTTGAGTGCTGCTACAGGGGCAGCTTTTACAGACTAATGTGCAATGGCCATCGGTGGCTGAAAATATAACTAGTGTCAAAATAGATGGGGGTGAGCTCTCACTACATAAAAGGGCACAGTAAAGCGTCATGTGATGGAACAGCCTGCAAATATGTGACAGAGTCACTCCAAGTCTTGTGAAATATTCCCTCTGCTCTTCAAGTTGGATGATTGAAATTTGGGCAAGCTTCTTGAAACTTTTTTCTGTTCAAACTGCCTTATATCTCTGCCACAGTCTGGATGTGCAGCAAGTTCTCTCAGACACAAGGAATGACTCAGCTATTGGCAGTAAGCTTCTATAAAGCTGCTGCTGAGTAGATGAATGGAGATCCTGAGCAAAAGCTATGTGAACCAAAGTAACTTCAGGTGAAGACTGAGTGAACCTTTTATTTGATTATATATCCCAAGCTCCTTTATAAAGCTTACGTCTGTGACTATTTCAAACTCAGCTAAATTTTTCATACTGACACTATGAAATGATGAGCACCTCCTTGTTCTCATAGCTTTGGAAAATACCTGGCATGGATGAATCCTGAGCTCATTGTAAAACCCCAAGGCATAACAAGTTCAGCATACTAGAAGATCCCAAAACACTCTGGCCCAAATTATTTATGTGGTAAGCAGATGATGATGGCAT
>NW_008651492.1:43423-78942 GCF_000695815.1 Acanthisitta chloris
GGATCATTGCTGCCTACCAATGCCTGCATCACTCTATCCTCCCAGGTAGGACTGGCGGCTCTAGCAGCTATGCAGCCTTTGCAGTGTCTGCTTTAGCTGCCTAGTCCTTCTGAAGTGGTAAGACTCTACCGGAAACACATCAGGAAGAGTTTCACATAAATACCTGGAATATTAATGCATTGGAAAAGAAGGACTCTGCATTTAATTGCCAGGCTCTATGCCTCCCACCACCCTGTGAAGAGGAGCATAAAAAATAAATAAAATGCAGTGTTTGCTTGTTGATGTCAGAAGAGTAATTCAGTTAATACGATTTCCCACTCAGTGCACAACAACATGTGAATTGCTGAATTCAGGTCTCTCAGCCTGCTTTGTCTATTGTATCTCTTTAATCTATGTACTTACTCAGCTCCATGGCCAGCACAGTGATGTTGTGCCAAGAAATGTCCTCCCGATCAAGAGGTCTTGCAGTCATCAGTGCTCCTGATGTAATGTCGACATAAAAGAACCGCCCTGGATCACTGCTTCTGTCAATCGAATATCTGGAAAAGTACATATAAAAAAATCATACAACCCTTGTGAAAATTGTGTTATAGCCAACAAAGTATCCCAGCAATGGGAATACTGTCATACACAGCAGATCCACTTTCTTCCACAACCTAGTTATATGCTCCTTTGACTTGTATAGGTCCAGCGTGAGATGCTGGAAAAACTGGGAGTTCATGTGGCTAAGGGCATTTAACAGTGAGTACTACTTGAATAGAGCCAGAAGACAGGAAGATTTAGAGAAAGAAGCCTCAAAGCAAGGCAGAGCTCAGCACAGGAACATCTGCTTTACAGAGAAAATCTGCCAGTGAGGAGTGTGATTTCTTTTTCTAAGTGAAATAATTATGCCCTTTCCTTGGGCGCTATTCAGACAGGATGAAAATGACTGCACATCAGCTCATTCTCTGAGCACCTAAGCTGATGAGGAGGAACGGCTCCCTTCCTTGTACTTCTGTTTTCTCTCTTCCTTCAGGGAAATAAACTCCACCTGCATCTTGGAGCATCCTACTGATTGAGCTGTGTCAGCACAGGGGGATGATGAGTGGCTTTCTCATATTATCCACTCAGAAAAGCATCTCCCTCTGCGAGGTTGATTCATCATAATTACTGAACCTGCCTTGCCAATATTATCTCAGTTTAGAGCTGGGAATGAGCTTCTTGCACCCGTAAATGGGGGATGGAAGTGGTACCGGCAGGCCAGAAAACTTGGGCAGGGAGGTAGATGATTGACAGCTGTCACTGCTGTAGTCGGTCAGAGGGATGGTTTTGCAGGGTGTGTAAAACACTCAGTACCCTTCATACGTGCTGCCTTGCTCTTAACAAGCAGTTTGTACGAGTTGCCTTCCTAGCTAACTGTTAGCATGGTAAGAGATCCCTTGGTAAAAGCCACACATATGCCTAGGTAAATGCTACAGCCTGGAACAGAGTCCAGTCTTATTCTCCTTTTTGTTGGTTCTCTCAACAAAGTTGATAGGAATTGGAAGCATTAGCAATAACAGATGCTGACCAAGGTTCCTTCTTCTGAATTTTCTCCTTTTGGCATGAATGCATTCATGGGAACAAGCATGCCAGCCAGATCTTTATATAGGGACTTATTAAACTGGGATATAAAATACTGTTGCACTATGTTGTTGGGAAACACTCTTACACTCTTTTTCAGAAAAATCAAAGAGGGAGAGATGGCAGGTTTGTGACCCTCTCTTTCACATTCCTTCCCATATCTTCTTAAATAAAGACATTTCTGAGTCATATGATTTATTTAGGAAATAAGTACGAGTTTTCCTATATTTTGCTATAATAATTATTCTTGTATGAGGGCTATAAAAAGATTTTCTCTCTGACAGTTTAAGGCCAACGAGTACCTGAAATTGAATATGGCCTTGTGATTAGTGGTGCAGAATTAATCACCAATGTCAAGAGGCACAGGTGGAGTCTTTTTCTGGATTCTTCACGTTCTCTTGTTAATAGTACCTGCTCCTGCACACTTGTTTCCACTGTACTATTTAGATAATCTTCCTGAATCATTTACCAACAATCATGGCATATTTCCAGCCATCAGAATTGCACAGTGTGGGAGCCAGATGCTGGGTACTGAGAAAATGAGGATTTGAGAGTTCTCCTAAGGTTTAATGAGCCCTTCCAAAATATGTCTTGACTTTTCAGTTCTTGAAAAAATGGACAGATCACAGTTTTAATGTCAGATAGACTTCAGCTCAGGCAACCAAGTATGTATCTGGGATTTTTGTTTCTCTTATCTTCACTTGCCATGTGCAAAGTGAAAGCAGAGCAAGCCTAGAACATTGCCAGACTGATACTGCGCAGAGTTGGCATGGATGGAGGAGACCACAGGAGAGGCAAGAAGAACTAGTTATGAACATCTGTATTTTAGACAGAATTACAAATGGTATTTATTCTTTTTCCCCATGTTTTCTTTACCTCAATCATTTACATTTGTAAGTACTATGTATGGAGGAAAAAGGAGGGAAGGAGGAAAGAAAGGAAAGTGGAAAGGGAGGAAGATGGGAAGAAATGAGGAAGAAAACTGTCAGGGAACAGTTACAAAGGAGCCTGTGCATATTTGCAACTTCTTTTTAATATATCTTTGGCGATGCACTGCGCTTTACAGAAGGTTGTTTCATCAAGGGTAGTCACTGCAAAGCTCTGAAGAAAACTAAGAAGAACCTCATTAAAAATAACAATGAATTCTTCTACCCTCTGATAGTCCTCTGAATTATTCTTATACTATTTTAAGCAGATTAGCACAAAGCTGTTTGCATTGCAGTGTTTGGATAATGCTGGAGAGTAATCAGCAAAATAGGATGCAAGTGGAAAAAAGTTTAGGGTAATGAAATTGTGATGCAGACAGTATAATGGTTTTACTGAGGAATTTGAGGCAATGTCATGAGAAGTATGAAAATCTTACAATGCAGGCAGAAAAGATAGGTATATTAAGGTAGCAGAGATGAAAAAAATAATTAGAGGAGTAACACAGAAAGAAATATCATTAAGAACAGGCTTTGTGTCTGCTCAGATGTCCTAGCTGAAGCCTACAGAGTTGCTCATTTAGATTTAATTTTCTTCAAAACCTCTGAATACTTCATGTTTCAATTCCCTCCTATATTTTCCAGCACAGTTCCTGAACACAGAGCGCTCAGAAGTTGGACTGATGTACGGTTAGGCAGATAGCAGCTCAACACCCAATACTTCTCTCAGAAGAGAGAAGCAGCCAACCTGCTGGGATAACCAATGTGCAGTCACTAGGAGCTTCTGCAGGTTGTGAAAATTAGTATGTGGGCTGGCCTCAGAGAAGAACATTCTGCTCTGATAAATGGGGCTGGCAGTGGCTGGGGGGGCCCTGTGATCACACAAATCTGCTCCTTTGGCTCCTTGCTCATTTGCAGCTATGAAGCTCCTGTGGCTGTAAATACACCTTTACCTTTCTTAACTCCTTATGGGAATATCAAGCTCTTCAGCTTTGCCCAGAAACTAGATAATTTAGCAGTTTGTGAATATTTTTTAGCACGCATTCAATCTACTCCAAGTGTACCTGTGTATCTGAACTGTTGACAAAGGCAAGCTTTGAAACAGACTACCTTCCCATCGGTATGGCAGCAAGCTCTCAGTGATGCTCTCAGGTTTTGCACCAGCAAAGCTGTGAGAATGTGGGGTTTGCTTTTAATGTATGCTATCAGGACATGCCTGACAAGCTCATTGTGAGGCTAGATGCTGATGTTCTCCATACCACAGAAAAGGGTGAGCTCCTGCATTGCTTTGACAATTGTAGCAGAACCCCTCAGTGTATGAGGTCTTGTTTAATGACACCCACTGGTGACTACCACTGGCTGAAATGACAGAGTCCCTCTCACCTGTGCTGCCTCAGCCCCATCACTGCCCCACTAACCAGACATACCAGGGAGCACTTGTGGGGGAAGACACAAAATGACAACAGACCTGATGGAGTTGTTGGTCACGTCTGGGTCCTTGGCAGAAATGATCTGTATGGTGGTTCCAATCTCCACATCCTCAGGCACTTCCACAAAGTAGAAGCCAGGCTCAAACACAGGAGGTTCATCCACATCCTCCACGCTGATGTGGACGGTGGTGGTGTCACGGAAGGGACCAAGGTTCAGGAATCGCATTTCCAGGTGAGGGTTGGCACCCTCTACTTTCAAGGTATAGCTTTTCTTGCTCTCAAAACTTAAAGGCTGAGGAGAAAAAATATATCTACCATTAGGCACACTGAGCTATATGATTTAGGCCAGAAAATTTTAATTTTCAGAAGTTAAAAAATGCCTTCTAACATAAACTGATGCTTCTTTCTTAAAATAAATCTTTACTATGATGAACTATCAACCCAATTGATATAATCTACCTGGACTTTTGCAAAGTGTTTGACACTGTTCTGCACAACATCCTTGTCTCTAAATTGGAGAGACATGCATTTTTATGGATGGACCACTCGGTGGGTAGGCCAGTGATGGAGGCCAGTGATGAGTGGTGTCCCTCAGGGGTCAGTGCTGGGGCCCACACTGTTCAACATCTTTGTTGGTGACATGGACAGTGGGATTGAGAGCACCCTCAGCAAGTTTGCTGAACACACAAGCTTGCTGTGCGGGGCAGTCGACATGCTGGAGGGAAGGGATGTCATCCAGAGGGACCTTGACAGGCTTGAGAGGTGGGTCAATGCAAACCTCATGAAGTTTAACAAAATGAAGTGCAAGGTCCTACATCTGGGTCATGGCAATCCCAGGCACACCTACAGGTTGGGTGGGGAAGTAATTGAGACTAGCAGTGAGGAGAAAGTCTTGGGTGAGATGGTGGATGAGAAGCTCACAATGAGCCATCAGTGTGCGCTTGCAGACTAGAAAGCCAATCGAGTCCTGGGCTGCATCAAAGGGAGTGTGGCCAGCAGGTCAAAAGAGGTGGATTCTCCCCCTCTGCTCTTGTGAGACCCCACCTAGAATACTGTGTGCAGTTCTGGTGTCCTTAACATAAGAAGGACATGGAACTGTTGGAGCAAGTCCAGAGGAGGCCATGAAGTTAAGAGGACTGAAGCACTTCCCCTATGAAGACAGGCTGAGGAAGTTGGGGCTGTTCAGTATCTGTTCCAATATCTGAAGGGCCTACAAGGGAGCTGGAGAGGGACTTTTTGCTAGGAACTGCAGTAATAGGACAAGGGGTAATGGGTTCAAGTTAAAGGAGGGGAAATTTAGGTTAGATATTAGAAAATGTTTTTTACTGTGAGGGTGGTGAGACACTGGGACAGGTTGCCCAGGGAAGTACTAGATGCCCCAACCCTGGCAGTGCTCAAAGCCAGGCTGGATGAGGCCTTGAGCAACCTGGACCAGTGGGGAAGTGTCCCTGCCCATGGCAGGGAGTTGGGACTAGATGATCTGGAAGCCCATTCCAACCCCTAAAATTCTAAATTCTATGATTCTATGATTTTTAATTATAAGAACAACAAATAATAAATTTTTCATCTCCTTTCCCTCCTCTTCTCACAGATCCCTGAAGAAAATATGGTGTATCCAAAAACCTGCTTAGAACTAAATGGACAATTCCATATTTAATGTGCAATGTACCACTCTTGGTAAGAAATAACTAAAAGGATTGGACAAACCAGAATCATAGTACAGAAGGATTAGACCAAATTATACAACAATTTTTCACCAGATGACGTACAGCTCACTGAGGACACAGTCAGACTTCTCAAGCTGCTGTCAGAAGTTACAAGCAATACCACTGTGGTTAAATGGTCACAACCCTTTACTTGTATAATCTGGGGAGTTTTGAGGCTGAAAACCAGCACAGCTGAATTCCCTTAGCTTGCACAGATCCTGAGCAAGACAAACTTTGACCAGGAAAGAAATGGCTAATTCTCAGGGACACCCAGTGGGGCATTCTCCTATTTGTTATATGAATATCTTTCAAAAAGAGTGGCTTTATTGGTACATAGGGATTTGAGTGTCATGTGTGGAATTACCACACACAGCCTCGGTTCATTCAGACTACAGTAAGATATATGCCATTCCCATCCATCACCTTTGCTTTCATCTCTTTCTAGTTGAAGACCAGCCACCAGACAGAGGCAAGGAGATGGGCAGGAAAATAGAAAAGCAGGAGGATGCCAAAGCAACTGGAAGTCAAAGGTGCAAAGATCATTACTGTAGCAGTAAAGTCATCCTTGGCCAGTCATAACTCATCTCTTTTCTGCCATGCTCACTGGTGCAGCTGGCCAATTCTGCAGCCATGAGGTGTGTTTAAGCAACATCAGCAGAAGTTTCCCATGCTCAGGCATGGCAGCAATATATACTGTGGGCCTCAAAACATCCCCTCAATTCAGCTGAGTCTTCAGTACTAGTCTACTGCCACAACAGCTTCTTTCTTCAGAAGTGGAAACATTGCAGTAACATACAAAAGCTCATGCTTTTGCAGTAAAATTACCAGTACTGATGTCCTGCATAGGAATGCCTGATGAAAGACTTGAATTCTTGAAATGATAAAGCTGAAACTCAAAACTCACTCAGCATTTAGTACATGGGAGTGAGAAATGAAGACTGGATGGGAACTGGTTTCTTGTGCTGGGGAGAAGACAGTCCAGTATTGCTGGAGATGCTGTACAGTGAGCAATACAGCACAAACTGTGCAATCTGTGGCAGCAGGTACAAACGGATGATCTGAAACTTGCTTCTGCCGCCCTTAGTTCCACCTGGTAAGTCAGTTACCACTGCAGCATAGCATTGTCAGCAAGGATTTGGTGAGATGTACAAACATAATATCCATTACTGCAGAGTCATTATGGTCTACAAGTTGCATATTTATGCCTTTTGAAAATAGCAGTAAGATATATTCACAGGACGAAGCAACACATATTGTCCATCTGACATGGAATGTGCAATACAAAGGTGCCTAAATATATACGAAGAGGCCATTATATTTAATGATTTCCCATGTGAGAAAAACTGCATGAGAAACATTGGATCTACACTAAAAAGATGTTATAAAAAGAGCAGTTAAATCAGACACTTAATAGCTACAAAACCCAACTACATTATGAAAACACATAATCACTTGGAATGATCAAACTAGAAAAATGAGAGAAATTAAACAAGTGTGCTAGACCATCACATTTTTGATGCGCTTGTTTGCCTTGGATTACTTAATTGTCAAACATGGCTTTTCCTTCTGTTTATCTCCTGTGCCAATGCCTCAACACCACTTCCTTCCTCATCAGATTTGTCTCTTATGGATGCATTCAAACCTCTTCCCACTACTGGTCCCATGGGGAGCGCAAGCAAGTTGCCTTTGCCTGTGAATGGAGTGTATTGCAAAACACAGCCAGTAGGAGAGGCAACCCATGGAAACCACTTCTTGTCCTTGTCTTCCTTTCCTGAGTGCTGAGACAGGCACTGAGGTGTGCACCACGCAGGGGGCATTTAGCATGACCTACTGTGAGAAAGGGATTGATTGGGCAGTGCCAGGGGAGGAGGACAGGGCAGGACAGGGTTCTTCTGGGTGCCGTGCTGGCTGGGTAACCCACCACCCTGCCTGCCGGGGGCAGCGTGAAAGGGAAGGCAAGGAGAAGTGGGAGGTGGGGTGAGCATCAGCCTCACAGGCAGGGAGCTTGGAAGGAGCTATAACTCTACAGGAAGGGCTCAACATTTTGTGGGATTAGTGGGCTGAGATAAGTAGCCACAAGACCACAAGCAGCAGTCTTATCAGTAACTGTAAATTCTGACTTTGTGATGCCCACGATAGAAGTGTTTGTTATTTTGTTTGGAAAATATTTGTCTAGAAAAATTGAAGGGAAAGTTTTCCTTTCTTTTAAATAAGGTTTCATTCTGGGTTTAGAACTTCTTTCTATCTCTCTTTCCCCTCTCCTCCCATTGCGATATCCTTTTCTATCAACACCAGTTGAATTTTCTTTTCTTGAGTGGATCCAAAGGACAACTGTCCCAATGTCTGTATTGAAAATCACTACATTACAAAAAGCTATAGGGATATATAGTATGCTACAAACATTTATGTACAGTAGCTGGATACCTGATACCAGTACATATCTGGTATGATTGATACCATAAATTTTACAACTCCTCCTGGCATACATGAACATGTAGCAAAACTGTATTCATAACAACAAAAGTCAAGCTTATTAACACATTTATGTCAAAGAAACTATTTTCTTTCATCAATTAATGAGTGAAAAATCACATTAGAAGCTGCATTCAACTTCTGTTTCATTCCAGAAAACATGCTGAACTTTAGGAACTAGTATACATAAATAAGATTTGGAAGAAGATGACCATAAATACATGCTTAAATGCTTTGCTGTGTGGCATAGAGGCTTGCAAGGTCAAATCTCCCTCATGTATTGTTCCATTTTAGTGCACAATTTAGTCCCAGGCTATTTAAATGGGAACTATTCTTCCTTATTACTACACTAGATATGCTTAGGCAGAAATATGGTTACAATTTCATAACCTAGAAACAGAGTTGAACTTCTAGCATTTACGTAGGATTGTAGAATAAATATCCTATAGCAGGGAGCCTAAGCAAAATACTCAATGCCTTCCCACATAGCCTGAGGTACAGAGTACTAGCAGTTTCACAGCTGCCATTTTAGAGGCAGCTTCTTCTAGCCTAATTAGCATTTATGGATCTTCAAGC
Source organism: Acanthisitta chloris (assembly GCF_000695815.1). NCBI lineage: Eukaryota > Metazoa > Chordata > Aves > Passeriformes > Acanthisittidae > Acanthisitta > Acanthisitta chloris. The sequence continues at coordinate 52,133 of NW_008651492.1, forward strand.
AGCAATTAAAAAAAACCACTGCCTGGGTTTTATTGGTTTATAAATAATTCTACGGCATGCTTTATTATTGTTTGTGGAACACCAGAGTGAAAAATATGTACAGTTCAAATGCAAATATTGATCTAATTTCTTGCATTGTAGGATAATTAAGCTACAGAGAATATTTAAATAGATAAATAGTGAATCAGAACACTCCCTCAGTGGGAAAAGATATGTTTATGCTAATGCTGTCCCCACGTTTTAAAAGTTGCTCCTAGGAATGCAGTCTGATTTCATATTTTAGCAATAAATGTTAAAGAAATTGTGTTTTATAGCAGGAAAGGGGCTACTGTCATGTAATGGGAACCAAGTTACTGCAGGCATAAGGGAATATTCCACATATAAAATGTAACCAGGACTGTTAGCTATATAAATTACTATAAAAAGGAAACTTTACTACCTTTCTCACAGTTATGATGCCAACTTGGTAATTAGGATCAGTGTTAATATCGAAGACATCCAGTCCATCTCCATCCACAAGGCTGTATTTCATCTCTGCATTAATGCCTTCATCCAGGTCTTTAGCAACCACACGGCCCACAGTGGAGCTGACGGGAGCAGACTCCAGCACACTCATCTGATAATGCTCTGGTACAAGCACCAGAGAGGGAGAGAGGAGAAAAAAAAAAGTCTGTGAAAAGGAACTGCAAACTGCACAGTAATGCAAAGAGTGGGTCAGGGCAGGCCACAACACTGGGGAGCCTGCAGGGAGTCTGTAGTACCTTTCCCAAAGCTGCAACAGCAATGTGATTCCCTTAAAAAGCCACAGCTGGGCTGAATTTCCTGGGAAAGTTTTATTTAGGTGTTTGTTATATCAACAGGTTTGTTGAATGGGTTCTTTTCAAAACAGCAATACACCTGGAAATAGGAACTTCAACCAGAAAAACACAGTAATTAACACCAGTGCTGTTGCAGCCCTGACATCAAGCAGGATATGAAACAGATTTAATAGGACAGGCATCTTTCATTAGATCAGCTTGTACTGCAGGAATAAACACAAGTTTTGTGCACCACAAATCCTTTCTCAAGTCCTTGCAAACTTCTTTTCAGCCCTGAACAAAGCTCCGGAGCTTGCCTGTTTCTTCCAAATTTACCAGTTACTCTATTAAATACACTGCCTCTCCTTACAAACTCTGTTTTGAGCACATTTGCTGCATTGCTCTTTTGGTTAGCAGCAAGCCTGGGGAAGGGCGATGTGCTATTTTAAAAGTGTATTATGAAAATGTAAATGTCGTATCTAAAATATTTCTCTGCCATCATACTTTATTTTCAAACCTTCTTACTTCACTCTCTCCATTGACTCCACCAGCTTTACAAGGCAGAGTAACACCAAGGATAGGGTTTGAGCTATTGTCATTTTTCTTAATCAAGTGTTTTATATAGGTTACAATTCATGCCACTTTCAAAACACAGTTGGCAATGCTGTGCCTAACAAGTTACTCTGACAGAAGAAGAAAAGTGGAAGTTGAGACTTCTTGCTGATCTTAGTGGAACACTTTGATTTAGCAGTGCAACATGCAGAAACAGATGGAGAAGGATAATAGCAACAAAAAGAACTGCAGAAGTTTTCATTTCACAACTAGATGAGAAAAATAAACCAAAGTGGCTTGAGGTTGATTTATACTACCAAAAGAATGAGCTTTCTTTAAAATAAAATTGTATGCCTTGAAAGATTTAGTCCAATCAAGACTGAAAAGATTATTTCAAAATTTTAACAGTAATATAGAATTATGTAAATAAATGTGACAAAACAATCTTAATAACAAAGAGCAAAATATTGCAAATCTTGCTTGGAGGTTCACTTTTGTAAATACAAAGTAACATTTCTGATAAGAGTGGAGTTGCTTATTTTTGTGTTCCACTAACTCTGGCTGTTACATGTCTTAGGGTTTAACTGTACACTGCCAAGGTTTAGATGAACCTTTCCTGGAGAGCAGCCTGTATGACAACCCACTCCACACTGGCAGCACAGCTACCAGACGCTCCCCTGCCGTGGCCTGGCTGGAGTGTTGAATGAATTATCTTTCAACTTCCAGCACCGCCACATGTCCCTGATTTGACAGACATCCTTCTGGAGATAGGATGAAAAGATAATCAGGGCAGCAATTAGCAGTCAAAGACAATGTCCATGAGCGTTCTGAACAGAAGCGTTCTTCCTTTTTTTGTGAATTAATTTTCCACTCTTTAAAAAAATGCTGGGTTTGATAATTTTGGAGGTCAGAAACCTTTTTTCAAAGGCAAGGTGGTGAAGCCTGATTTTGGCATTTTTCTGAAGGGGAGTTCCATATTGATATGAAATTCCACCCATCTCTAATTGTCACTATCATGAGTTTGAAAATAGCTGTCATGAGAACAAGCAGCAACCACATAACTCAGCCACTCCTTTTTGCCCATTCTGGCACAGCGAGTACTCACTCTGTGGAAATCTGGGTGGATTGTCATTGACATCAGAGAGGGAGATGTTGACTGTGGTTGTTCCAGCTAATCCTCCCAGCTGTCCACCCATATCCTTGGCCTGGATAATCACTTCATAATATTCTTTTGCTTCTCGGTCCATGTTCATTAGAGCTGTTCTAATTAAGCCTGAGATGGAGGGTAGAAAGGGGTTTGGGGAACAAAAGAAATGGCAGTTAAAGAGTACACAAAGAAGGTGGTGGAGGGCTCTTGCTCCTGCATTCCCTATGTCAAGAATGAGACCAGGCTCTGCATTCAGTCCCACCTTTCCTGGCACAGTAGAACTCACCCAAGTTGAATCTAGGTTAACAGAAGGTGTGAATTTTAAAGAAGCCCAGTTAAAACGCATGAGCTCTGGGGCAGGCTGGCTGTTCAAAATTAAAATGCTGCCGTCCAAGGAAAGGCTTTTTGGGAACACAGAGTGCTACGTAGAATTAAGGCGCTGCTCAGGATAACCATCTCTGCTCAAAAGCTGGAAGTGATGTGCTTAGTTAAAAGGTCCATCAAGACGAGTTTTCCAGAGTGTCCCTACACACGCAGTCCTGGGGACCAGCTGACATGTGCCCTTCGGCACCCGGGCTGGGGCTGCGCGAGCAGAATGTCAGGAGACGCTCCAGCCTCGGGAGGGCTGTGCCCACTGCCAGGGGGTCACCCTGCTCCCTCCACACCGCAGCGTCCCTTCCCTTCGGGGTAACACTACTGCGAGAGGACATGAGGTGGCAGCAACACTTCTCTTATAGCGGCTCCGAGAGCGGCCCGGGCAGCGCTGCCGGGATGGATCCGAGTCTCCTGGAGGTTCATCCTCCAGTGCTCCCAGCGACACCCACTCCTCCCGCCTCCAGCACCGCCGGCGGGACTGCCAGACAGCCCCGGGCAGGAGAGTGCAGTGGGCAGGGCTGCAGCCTGGGGTGCTCTGCCAGGGGACACTCCCCAGGGCACCGATGGTCTTCGCAAGCAATGCATTTGGGATGCCCTCTCGGCTGGGGGCAAATATGTGGCGTGCCTAGGCACCATCCCAGTTGCACGGCTCAACATGCAGCACTTGCACATCAGGATACTATTAACTTGAGTGATCTGCATCTAGTCTTTATTTTTAGCAGAAAGACAATGTATGGGTTTAATAAAAAAAGCAGTAAAAAGATATTGCGTTGGCTATTATCACTGTGTGTAGAAGGGAAGAAAGAGCGACCGGTACTGAACGACTTGCAGTGCACTGTTTTAATCTTGCTGCATGGAGTTCTTCAGAGTCCCATCCTGCAAAGCTGAGTGACTCCTCAGCTCCCATAGATATAAATAAGATATGAAAATGCTTAGCATTGTGGGAAGTATTTTCTCCATATATGAATACTTTGTAGAGAATTTCCACTCTTGGCTTGTCATTAATACAGAACAGTCTTGAACTAAAAAAAAAAGATCAGTACCTAAACCCCAGGTACTACCATGCCTGTCTTTGGGGGCCTCTGGTCCCTAGAGGAGAGCCAGTCCAGGACACCAGGACTCAGAGCCAGAAGAGGGACCCAGAGTAGCAGTCATGCTTAGCAGGGAGCATCTGTTGCTGCTGCACACAACCAGTCAGCAAAGAAATGCTAAGGGTGGTGGTGAACATTAAAACCTTAATTAGGGCTATGGAAAACACTATGAAAAGTTTCAGATTGTCAGGTCTTCCGATATAAAGGTGCCGGCACCATTTCTTCCACTAAACTGAGTAAGGTTTGTGGTCTTTTAAAAAGTAGTAAAGGGCAGAGGTGATGTCTTTTCTATAAGAGCTAAATGGTTTCTTAGGAAGTTTCAGGGGCCTTTGCCTATTCTGCCTGAAGGAATTCAAATCTACTTTTTCTGTCTTCTAGGGGAATATGATTGTAATCAGGCTGTAAAAGTATTCTGGAAAAAGGAAGGAGGAGGCTCTCAGTTTACTTTGAAGTTGTGTTTTCACATAGGCATTTGTTCAGCACCTGTGAGGCCAGTGACAGAATAGGAACAGAAACACACTTCTGGTAATAAAGGTTGGGTCTGGAGGTAAACAGTAAGGAACCCAAATACTTCTAGAAGAGGAGTGTACTGAAATGAGTTGTCCACTATTAGTTGTTTTAATCAGTATATCAATATAAAGGAGCTGGTAATCATTTATGCTTTAGGTCTGTTTTAGAAGAATGTCAGAACTGCAATCGCATTTTGTGGGTTACTAAATCCTGGTTACTAAATCCTGCAGGGGAAGCCAATTAGAGCCCTGTGCTTGTGATGGGGAAATGGTTTCTGGCTCACAAAAGTGCTTAGCCTAAATGGGAGCCCTGTTGCCCATTGGAGCAGCTAAAGGCTGAGGGGTCTCTGAACCTGTCCAGAGATACAGGTCTAAGTGACTGGGAAATTATTGAGTGGAGAAAAAGAACTTTCCTGGGCTTAACACCAATAAAGTACATGATTTTAGACTTAAGTGCCTATCTTATGTCTAAGTTGCCCACTAATGGTTAAATCTGTGCTAGATATGACCCTATTGCTGCTTTGCTTTCTTAGAAATCATTTGGTACTCATCAAATCTATGATTATGCCCTTATCTGTCTGTGGTTGATAATCTGATTGCAAAAGGAACATTACTGTTTTATTTATATTGTAAATATAAATAAAGCTGAGGAAATAAGATGGCACATACAAGTTTATATTTGGCTAGAGCACCTACTCCATACACTGCTAACTTTCAGAAGTAGATTATTCAGTGTTTTTTCTATGTTGTCCCCTAGGGCTCAGCAGTGACTATCGTCTCCTGAGTTTCTGACCTTAGCACTACAGATGCCCTTTAGAAACTGTCAAAATCTGTCAGATTCCTCTTTTGAATATAAACCTTGGATATACAAAGAAAAGAGAGAGGGTGTCCTATAGATAAATTTAAGGTTATTAACAAGAACACCCTTAGGTAAAACTACTCCAGATAACTGAATCCTTTAGCTTGCACTTTCCAGTCCTGGTTGGTTCATAGATTTTTTTTTTTTCCACTAAGCCTTGTTATCAATTAGATCTGCTGAAGACATTTTGAAATGATAGAACCCAGCAAGAGTATTTACAGCATCAAATTTACCCAGATCCTGAACTGCAGAATATGGTCATTCAGAGGAATATGTCACTGGAAAAAGCACATTCTTCTTCTAGCACACACTACCACAGTGCTACTTCAGCCTTTGCATGATGGTGCTCTATTTTGTCTCCAAACCATAGAAATACTTTTCTCTGACCACAGCCATGATGCACTGCCCTTACTTTCTGCTTGCAACTTTTTCTTTTGGTTTTCACACTGACTCATTCCCTGATGAAATAACATACCTGTCCGAGAGTCCACAGAGAAATATGGTTGTCCTTGGAGAATACTGTATACCACTCTTGCACTGTTCCCATAGGTTGGGTCATCAGCATCTGTCGCTGTCACCTGGATAACAGAGGTGCCTGACAGAAAAACCATCAAAGTAAGACCTTGTGGGATAAAGAGCTGGCATGAAAAGTATACAGTTCAAAGTAAATTGAAATGACGAACAAGAGCATTCCCACACTGAACTTCTTCATTTGATGCTCATAGTGCTTGTACTTATTGCTCATACTTGTAGCTCATTAGCACTAAAGGAATTAATAGACATTAATTCATCATGCGTCTATAAGAAGATATAAACCAGCGAGTACTCTATGGACCACAGTTACAGAATTGCTAGTCTAATAGTACTTTGTTATGCTTTGCAGAGAGATGATAGTTATATACTGCTTGCTTCTTTTCCCTTTTTCTTGATTCTAAATGTTATTTATGGGCAGCTCAAATAAGTTTCATAGCTATGCTGACATAAACCACAAAATGTTGAGCAGGCCCATAGATGCTGTATGTTGACTAAGGAATGAAAATTGTACAGAAATAGCAAGCATAAAGGGATGTATCTCTGAGATAATCTCTCTGTGGGATTGCAGTTTACATTGCATGGCCTAGAGATTATACACTGCTGAAGTGCCTTTTGAAATCCACACAGAGGCATATATATTTCTTTCTTCAATTGGTTTTCAAGGTCTGCTTCCTCTGAAGCTAGTAATGGCTTGCAGGTGATGTAATTTATCAAGAACAAGGAGAAGGTGAGGCACAACTGAAATATATGTGAGTTTTGACTCCTTAAAATGTCAGACAATGCCTTTATGAATGTATCTAGCCTTCTGCATAATGTTTTGTGTTAGAAACAAATCCAGTGTTACTAGATAAGCACTGGAAAATAAATCTGAATTCTAGCTAGCCATTACAATCATGAAACATTATTTCTGACTGGAAATTTTGTATTTGATGCTTGTCTCTAGCTTTATGTCAACATAATATTGAAAAATGAGAAGTTGAAGCATATCTGTAACCTCAGGACATGAGATTTATATGGTATTATTATCTCTGCAGTGATGTCACAGAGCGAAAAAGCAATAAGCAAAAAGCCAAAAAGCAATTCTAAAAGGAAGAAAAAAGCCCAGAAAACCAGTATTTTATGTGATCATTTGATTTCTAATATGGAAATGGTTTCTCAGGACTTGTGTAGATAGAAAGACTGCTGTTTGTCTTCTGCATTGCAATAACAGGACTGTCTTCAACATGATCTCATTCTCTAAAAGTGGAGGGCAAATAGTACCAGAATCTCAGGATTTGCTGGGCTTTGTTTAATGCAGGCTTACATGGACTAGAAGGAGCTAATTACTGTTTTCATGTCTCCATGATTTCAAGAGCTCCTGGACAGTATTTGAACTCTCAGTACAAACTAGAAGAGATTGCTAAAACTGCATTACTTTCTGGAGGGTAATGACTGTCTATTGGTCAGTACTACTGCTACCATCTTATGGCAGGGGAGAAGGGGCACTATGTTACAGTGAGTTGTCTGAGCATGGCATGTATGAATCACATCTTTTTTCAGCTCTCAGGCTTCCCTTGGCATATTTGCTTTTAGAGGAGCCCAGCAGACACTGACGTAAATCCTGCTGTCCCTCTTCTACAGCAGCCATACACCCTGAGGGAAGTTCTTCTGTCCTGCAGCTCCTGTACAAGGTGCAAAAGACGAGTCCAAGGAGTCAGGGAACTTGTGTTTTTGTGGCCATCTCCAATTAGCTTATAAGGGAAACAGACTCTACAAAATCTGCCTTACCTACAGGTGACATTTCTGGAACAGAGGCTACATAAGGGCCATCCAGGAACTTGGGTTCATTGTCATTGATGTCTTGGATTTTGATGATAAACTCAGACTCTGGTTCCATTGGCCGGCCTGTTCTCCTGTCCAGAGCCTGTGCTCTGAGGGTGTACTGTGACCTCTCTTCCCGGTCCAGTCGCTGAATGGCATGAATGTCCCCTGTCGTATCATCAATTGTAAACACAATACCAGCTCCCTCTCCTGAGAGGATGTATTTGATCGAACCATCTCCCCTGTCCATGTCAGAGTGGAGCTGCAGAAAGAAACAGGATTCAATTAGACCATGAACTGGGTAAGCAGCTGCTGAGAAACACTAAGCACGTGATCATCCTGAGCATTTTGGTCTCACTGTTGGGACTCACAATCTGGTTTTAATGAACTTGCTTTGCTAAAAGAGGCAAATACTCAGTAAAGTCTGTATTGCTGAGTTGCAATTAAAAACCCTCTCCTGTCTTCCTGTTTGCACCCACAGCTGTGCCAGAAGAAAAGGCAGAGGCACCCAAACAGGAACAGGCTCTGTGCCTTTTCGAAATCTCACATAACACAATAACTATCTTTTGCCTATTGCAATGGCCGTTGAGAAGGACTCACTGCCAGGCTTGGAATGAAGTGAGATCAGCAAAGCTGCAGACTGTACGTGCTCATGTGGCTTAAGAGGTGTCAAATGTTACAGGAGTAGCATAATATTGGGGCAAATAAGGCAAATCTATTTACGATCAAGGGAAAAGAAGGATGAGAGAGCAACTCAGTAACTGTTATGATTCAGAAATATTTAATTTTATTTTTTCCATGAATATTTTAGCAATAAAATTAGTCTGGATCCTTACATCTTCAGGAAAGAAGTGGTAGGTAAGGTAAGCAACAAAAAACATTTGATTGTATCCATGGCACGCTATTGAGAAGAGAGGCATCCCAGATTTTCTAGGAAATTAGCAAATGGATTTATTGCATGGCTGCTAATTAGTTCTGAGCAGCCACAGATAGCTGTGAATGCAACAGAACAGAGCAAAAGTAAATGCAGTGCTAATTATCATCTAAAACAGAGAAGCAAATCATTCTGAGGACTACATTCTGTTAAACACCTGGTTCCCATGAAATACTGAAATGACTATCAAAAGACAAACAAACCACTTAATTTCACTCACACTCTGAAAATCCACAATGGTATGCTCTTGCTTCCATGCTTATGAGGAATAGACCAATGTCCAGAGATGGTATTGGTTTAGTCCCATAAAACAGGAAGGCAATAGATTCAAGGTGCAATAATCAAAATTGTTCAGGTGTGAATACTCTTTTCCAGTGTGATTAACATTTTCAGAGATCAATAAAAGATAAATAATAATTTTTAAGAAAAGTGGTCAAAGTGGCCTGGATTCAGTTAAGCACATCTTTAAATACGTGTGGGTGAATTATCTCAGAAATATGGTCAGAATTGAGTGTGTGTTTAATGAGCTCAAAGGACATATGGGAGTAATTCTGCAGGACTGGGGCTAAATATGGGTAAATATTTACACTAGAGAGAAAAATCTTAGAACAATAAATTGAATATATGAACACAGGATTGGTAGGTTTTGAAGAAAGAATCCAAAGAGAATGGATAATTTGTGTTGAAAAGCAGAAGTCAAACTTGATACATTTGATTACAGGCTATTCTCTCAAGAAAGAAAGAAGAAATCTTATCTCTGAGCTGTATAAAAACACACAAAAAACTGTACTATAACTCATCACATAGGAAAAAATTTAATAGGGACAAATTGGCTTATCTGACCTAAGTATTTCTAATGCCAGTGGAACAGCTCTTCAGCTGTTTGAGGGCACATGGTCCCATTGACTGGGGAGCTGAAAAACCTTTTTCTCCAGTGAAGGGCCTGGTAAGAAGACGCTCATTCTCTGGAGGTTGTCTTGCTTACTTGTCTCTCAGAGTGCAGCACATGACTTATGCAAAACTTGGGCCCACGCCTGATTTTAGGGTAAGACTGATTTCAGCTGAGGTGGGCTCTCACCATTTTCTATGGTAGTCCCACCCTGCAGACAGGTCTGTATGTAGGTGGCCCATTGACTCTTAATGACTGCTGGGACAGTCAGCATTAAGGGCACCAGCACTGTAATGTGGCTGCAGGAGCTGAAGGTGCAGGTTGTGGCAATGTCTGTCTTGGGTCACTGATATTTCACTTTTTCACTTAGCCACTATTCCTTGTAGTGGCTGTGGCACGTGAGACACATTGAACCATTGTGGGAATGCTGGCATCTTTTAGGTGATGTATTAGCTAAATGGTGGAAGAACAAGGCCAGAAAAATTTGGCAGTGGTGAACAGTTAAATTTAGTTGACTGTCATGTGTATTAATTCACATGCAGGCGCCAGGACTGCAAAGTGATGTATCTTCAGGAAACACCATATTGTGATTAATTTAAAAAAAAGGACAGTGGTTGTCATTACTTACCCTACACAACCATAACTCAGAGATTATCACTGTAGGAGCTAGTAAACAGGATGCTTCCAGAAGGAGGACACTATTACAGCTTTTCCAATTGATTCAGAACCACTAATCTGTATCTTGGGCATTTGTTTTAGTGCATCAGTACACCAGTAAAAGTACGCAGTTGCTGAGGCAGATACAGATGTTAGGCATAATTGGGAACTTAGAGCTGGGCCTGATGGAAGAAAATGTATTTTGGAACATCAACAAGTCCTCACTAAATAAGGAAAAGTTAAAAAAAACTGAACAGAAGTCAAAGTCAAATTCAAAGTCAAAGAAAAGACAATGAAACAAAAAAAAAGAAAATTAAATGAAAAAAGGAAAAGAAAAAAGGAAAAAGGGAAAAGGAACAGGAAAAAGAAGAAGAGAAAGAAGGAAGCATTTTTAAAAATAGCAACAGATGTTCAGGAATGTTCAAAAGACTTAGAAGATGATACTGAATCAAACTCATGGGTTAAATTGCACCTTCTGTCCAAAGCCCTATTTGGAATGAATGCAGTTGTGAAGGGAGAAAACAAGGAATGAACATGGCACGCTATTAAGAATTTGGGAGTACAAGAAAGAAGAGAAAGAAGGAAGCATTTTTAAAAATAGCAACAGATGTTCAGGAATGTTCAAAAGACTTAGAAGATGATACTGAATCAAACTCATGGGTTAAATTGCACCTTCTGTCCAAAGCCCTATTTGGAATGAATGCAGTTGTGAAGGGAGAAAACAAGGAATGAACATGGCACGCTATTAAGAATTTGGGAGTACAAGAGGATCTCTGTCTAACTGTGATTTGTTGAAAACATTGGGTCTCAACCAAGGCTAGGCAGTAAGAAATGCTAGCAGCACTTTTGCAGTGTCTTGTATAACCTGCTCTTTCTAGACAAAGCAAAAAAGAGCATAAAAGACATAATACTGCCAGACGGCAATAAATCTGAAAGAATCTGGTGTCTGAGGGGACTGAAGCTCACACCACACCTAACATCAGGATGCTGTATTTTGGAGTGTATGTAGAAGTCACTGTTGGAAAGGTGATCTAGTTTTAAGCTGGCTCTGTTTTATGGGTGGTGCAATAAATTGTGCTGTCACGTGACTGACGCAGTCTAGGAGCAATTCATTTGTACTTTCTCCTCCATATTAAGGAACGGACTATTGGAGGAATAAAGCTAATAATTCCGGAGAAATTTTTAACTGTGTCGACTCGGGTTGCTTCTTTTGCTGAGAATAATACAAAAAATTAAGGGTGCTACATCTGCATCGAAATGACATGTTTCCCAGCAAAGGGCACGTGGAAGAGAGTGGTGCTGCACAGAGCAGCTCAGGGGAGGACTCACACAGCTCTGCTAACTGGTCTGTGACTCCATCCTTGATGTGCTCGCCCTTCTCTGCCTCCAGGGACGTAGCACCCGCAGGGGATTTTTGTGAGGATGCATGAGTGAGTTTGGTTGATGTGCATTCTATGATTGATAGTCTGTGGAAAGGATGCATTTTATTCGCTCATTTGGCTGCTGTGGTTCAAATGCTTCTTTCCTTTGAAACAGGGTTAGAGAGTCTCCAACATGGCAAAATGGTGAAGTCTGTTCCCAGTTCAATTACCGACACAGTTTAGACTGCTGGGTGAATGTGGAAAATACCTGCTGTAGCAAATGAAGGGCTTTGGTTTCCCTAGTTCATCCTATTAGCCAATAATGGCTATCTCTAGGAAAACTGAAGCCTTGTATTTATCTGTGACAGGACTAGGAATCCTCTGAAGCTGAAATACTTTTAAATCACTATCATGAACACTAGAGAAAAGCAAAAATTGTACTAACTTCACCTCAGGAAGTTTCTTTACATTTCTCTATCCAGACGATATTCTGCACCTTGCCTTACAGTTATGTAGGAAAGTTCATAGAATCATAGCAGCTTTGGAAATCCTATTAGGCAAGCCCGGATCTATGGTTCAAGTCAAAGTGCTTTTTGGGTTGCTCCAGTCATATGCAGCCAGCCAGAAACAGCTGTACAACTGGATCTATGCTCTGCATTTTTTCTCCTTCTGACAGGGGCTGGGACAGAGCAGATGGAGAAAAGCAAGGCCTGGCTACCAGGATGTTTCAGGATGTCATGGGTGGTATCAGTTTGAAAAGGCCCTGCCTGACCTGGCATGGGACCAAGGGCTGTTTTGGAGGGCTGGTGCGAGTAGCCAGTGGCAGACTGGGAGCCCTGTTGCACCTCTGCCCTGCTCTGCACAAGCCTTTACAGAGTTATTTTTGCATCAGCCTGGGGTGACTCAAGCTGAAAAATTTCTGGCCTGCCAGAACAATTAATTCAGCCCACAGTCTACTCCCTGCTGACCCCTTTCCTAAGGATCCCTAAGACACAGGCAGCATGAAAGCAGGCAAGCAGTGAATTGTGTGGTAGGCTGCTGCTTCTTCTGAGCACCTGTGTCTCTCTGGCTGTATGAGGCAAGGGCATGCATTTGCCTCACAGCAGCCCTCACGGCGTTGATCCCACTGCTCGTCTGGCTGCTCTGCACCCATTTCAGGGACGGGAGAAGATGAAACGTGTGACCCCAGAGGCCCCTATCGGCAGCAGGGCTCCCTAGTGCCAGGACTACATGGAGCAGTGCTGAGTTAGGAGACCTTCAGAGCGATCCAGCCATATCAGCTCAGCAGTGCGTAGGACTAATTGGCCCTGTTAACCATGGGAGCTAATTAGCCCCGTGCGCACCCCAGTGCTAACACAGCCATGGTGTAGGCAGCCCTGGAGAGAGCTCACTCATGGCAGCTTGGGCCTTTGTGTGGCAGGCACAGACCATGAAGAGTTGTCTCTGCCTCCCTCCCTCCAGCAGAGCTGAGTGCCGACGAGCTCAAGAGTGCTGTCGGCTGTGCCAAGTATTTGTTCTCCTAATGACACCATCGAGTCTAAAACAAAGATGAATCGGTTTCTCCCAGGACTTATTTTAGCTAAAATTCGGCTCACAGTGCAAGCCTGAAGTAATTTCAGATGTAACCAAGTATGTGAAATCATAAGTCTGGCCCTTGTTCCGAAGCTGGGAATTGCACAAAAACAAATATTAATTTCTTTAATCAGTAGAGATATCAAGAACTGAAAAGCTAGGTGCACAGATGAATGAAGACTAATGAGGTCTCATTTGGCAGCAATCACTAGTAATGCCATTGCTGTGGGAGGAAGGAGAGCACATCTTCCTGTCAGTCACACAGGGATAAATCAGGAGGAGGTCTTTTGAAGCCCGTGGATTCATTTTGATTTATACTGGTGTGACTGAGAGCACAGTTTAACTCTATGGGGCTGTAGAATGATAAATACAAGTCCAAACTGTGCCTCTGGATATACATTTTTTTTCCCTGCAGATGGATAGCTTGGAAGGGAAAAATGGAGCCTATCTCATGTAAAAAATAAGCAATGAAATCTAAACGAATTATTTCCTACCCTTATTTCTTAGTTTTTTTATTTTTCATATATCCCTGTATGTGGTCTCCACTCATCACAGCAGTATCTGGTATTCTAGGCATGTAAAATCTTAACTGTATTGTTCAAACACTTAAGCACAGTAACTGTCACCTCCACATTTTTTTTCCAGATTTGTCATCTTAGTGTTTATTAGAAGCAAATGCGGGGCTGACCATAAACCTTGAGATAACAGAGTCAATACTTAAAACACTTCAGACTCTTTAAAAACAGTCAGAAAAAAACTAAAAGGAAGGGTGGTTATAATGAGGCAGATTGTGATGGCAGACATCACTGGTCTGATTTCCATTGGCCTATTCCTCAAGGAGCTACAAAAAACTAAAGCAAAAGACTACCAAGTCTATAGGATGAGCTCAGGAATACATCTTACACATCTCTGTACTGATGTATAGGTTCTTGGGGTATCAGGGATCCAAAACCAGAAGCCTTCATGACTGGATTTAATGAGCTGTCCCTCTACCCTTCTAGATGTGGAGCAACTTCTCTATAGTCCACAGAATATACCTACTGTGGTAAGCCAGAAGATACTGTGACCCTATAGATTTGCAGAAAACAAAAATGGAAATGTCAGTTTTCAAGAGAAACTGGCTATTTAATTTGATTGTGAATTTCAGCTTCCAGATGACTTGATCATGGACAGAAGAATGATCACAAACTCTTCCTTTCTCTCCTAATCCTTTTATGTCAATATAACCTTGCTTTGCCTTGACATTGTAGGAGTCTCTGGAAAGATCACTGCAGATTTTCTAATACTGCCTCAAATTACAGATGATGATTGATGCAGCAGATCTCTTTGAAACAGGCAAATATATTGACAGCTCCTTGAAACAGAAATTCTTCCCAAATGAAGGTGAAATGGGGCAAAAGCTCTTGGGAGCAGAAGTGAAATTAATATGGATAAATTTGTTGCCATAAAGACGGTAAAGGCACTTAGGAAAACATCCTGTGTTTCACCACAGTTCGCAAATACACAGATGTATACCAGATATATGACAGATATCCTCCTGGTGTGGGTCTTACCTTCCCAACGTAGAGAGGGTCCGTTCCTGTGTACTCCTCCAGAACAAAGAACTGGTTCCACACCCAGCTTCTCTTCATACGCTGATGCAGCTTTTCTGACAGGTTATCTTCTTGCCCTTCCGTGAGGGGCCTGGCACTTCCTGACAGTACAGTTGTAGTAAGGTCCATCAGTCCCCAAAAATACAAGGAGATGCCAAGTCCAAACAAGTTCTTTGCATTGCTCATTCTACCTGAAGTCCACATCCGTGTACTTGGACTGACTTAGAACTCCAAAGACAGTATCTTAGGTCCCTTGAGAAGAAAGTAGGTCCTCTGTGTAGTCCTTTGAAAAGTGCAGGACAGATCTTGGCTCTCAGAAAGGTGGTGACCTGTAAAGTTAAAGGAAATTCATAGGAGGATGATTTTTTTCCCCAAGGTAAAAGAGTTTCCTCAACAGGAAAATATGCTATAAACTATTTAATCTTCTATATAAAAATGTTGTATCAGGATGCACACCTTCTGAAACCAGAAATGCTATTACCATATAAGCTGCAGACCTGGAGCCTTAGATAAAAGAATTGTCAGGGTGTAGTCACAAGTAAGAGTTCTCTACTTTGCTAATTTAGCTGTAGTGTTACTTTATGATATTGATTGGCATGATCCAAGTGCACACTCTTTAGAAATATTTATGACCAGAAGTCCTTAGAGAATATTTAAAAACAGTTCACTCTGGAAAGCTACGATAGCTGCTGAACAATATTTGGAAACCATCTTTCTGTTCAGAAACTATGTCATTGTCATTACACACACGTCCCTGCACACATGTCTACATACATACAGATATTATTGCTATATTGCAAACCTTGAATATAATTTTTAGCAGCTCCAAGTTATTTCTAGTTTTAATTATTCTTTCAGCCTCTCCATTGCTTGAATTCAGGTTTCACACTCTGCTGCCTCCACTCTGAGGAGCTGATTGCTGCTACAAATGCAACATTTCTAGAAGCTGAATGGTCAGTTAATCATTTTATAACCCACAAAAGGTTTCACAGTGCTGATGGCCACATGCTATTGTGTAATATGTCCAAGCAAGTCAAGCTAACACACTTTTTCCTACACAAGCCTGAAAGACCTGTTTAGGCAGAGGAATGCTGACCTCTATCAGACGACATTTTCTCATCAGTCTAGGATCTTTTGTTGTCATGAAGTCAGTTTAGTTGGTGACCTCACTCCAGCCTTTCCTTCACCATTTTTCTGAGTTTAGTGATTTGGTGCTGCACTCAAGTTATTCTGTCAAAACACTCCACACATCCTCTGTTGGCCCAGTATTTTTGCTGTTCTTAATAACTCTTCCTTCTCTTTTCATGACAAACAGACTCATTAGGAAAGGCCTATGGAGCTCTGAGGCTTAAGCAAGTAGTTCACACTTCATTTTACTGCTGTTCTATACTTAGGTCTTTATGCTTAATTAATTGTTTTATCCTGTGGAAATAAAATGTAGCAGGAGATGTCTGTCAAATATTTCCAATTGAGATCCTTGAAAGACTTCAAACTCCTAAAGAGTATTTTAGACAGTTGCATGATAATATTTTGAAGTGAAGACTGATACAATGCAATGTTTTTAACAGAGAAGAAGAGAGTGTTTGAAAATTCCCCAGCATTCAAGCTGGTACAACTGGAGAACTGGGTAAACTTAGAAATCTACTGAAATGGAACTTCAGAAATTAATCCAAAAGTTGGCTGAAATCTGAAAACAGCCGTGTAAGTCTGGAATAGATGTCCACAGGGGGAGTAAAGACAAAATAACTAAGACTAATTTCTACACAAAATAATATTTCCAAGTATAAAGCCTACACAGTGCTGCTAGCCTATATAGTAATGAAGTGTAGCAAACTAATAGGCCCTTTACCTAGAAAGGTTTACAACCTAAGGCTGAATAGATACAATAAAGAAAGGACAAACTATAAGCAAAAAACATGGTAAATCTCTTCTAAGCAGAGCAATGTACAGAACTGCTGGTTGTTTAGACACTGGCTACATAATGTGCTAGGGCTTATTGTCTGCAAAGCCAAAGAATGGCTATTTTTCTGAGCAGTACAAGCCCAGAAGGACCATAGTGAAGAAGTTGACAGCTGTTTGTGTGAGGCAGGGATGAGGCAGGAACAAGGCTAGGCCTGCTGGATGCCCACAATCAAAGGAGTCCAAGTGCTGTGTGTGCAGTGCTTGTCTCTCTCTGTCCTGTGATTCCTTCGATCCTGTGACTCCTTCACTCCAAATAGCCAGTACACATTTACACTGGGGAAAGAAGGCTGAAGCTCTCTGCACATAAGTACACCCACCTTGCTCTTGAGCATGTTGTAAACAGCAAGTTATTCTCATCAAAGTCAGGGGGACATTATTTAAAACCCATGTTTTGCTGGTGAGTAAATGTGGTGAAGGGCCTCCCACCACTCCCCAACATGATTTGAGGGAACCCAACTCTGCCTCTGCCATGCAACAGGAAGGGAAAGTGGTGACAGGCTATGATCCAGTAACCAAGATCCTGCCTGGGTTTTTGCCTTAAGAAACTCCATCTACTGCACAGATCAGTTACATTTTTGTTTATGTGACAAAGAGGTGATACAACATGATGGACCAATTCCTGTGGCAATGAGAATTGTGTTTGTAGTTGAACTCCCAAACCACAAATTCAAAACTTACGGTGCCAGATGTCTCCTGCAATTAAAGTTCAACCATCAAGGATCAACAATGCTTAGGCAAGGTAGTATCAAGACATTGTGAAATGAACTTGCAGAGTTACTAGTCTACCTGTAATGAGTCAATAGCAAAGGAAATCTGATCATCAGATGCTTTTATGCACATGAGCATTATATCAGCTGAAAGCAAAGTAAGTAAAAGCAGTGAAGTAAAGGTCAAAAATAGGGACATAAATGCTTCGGGTTGTCTGTGATAAGAGCTTTTGTCATTTGAATGCCACTCAGCTTTGCACTGCAGTTCCATGAAGAACCTTCCTTGAAAACAGTGTGCAACTCAGTGGTCCCCAGGAGCAACATCCCTAAGAACATTTCTTATTGCCAATGCAGTCTTATTCTGGGGTATGGCAACTGTCAGGAAACTTGCCATTAAGTAATGTAAAGTCTTGTAAAAGGATGTTCCTTCCCTGAGTACCAGTAATTTCTCCATTTAATGCCAGCCCATGGTGATGTGGTAATTTATTTTTGTAGGAATGGAAGAAAGCACTAGTGTTGAAATGGAAGAGATTTATTTTTTTTTTGTTAATAGCAGAGTTTCTGGTGTCTCATGCCTTTCCGAAACTGTGAGCAAGCAGGCTTAAACTCATCGCATTTTGCTTCTCGCCTAAAGGCAAATTACTACTATTAATAACAGTGTTTAATCTAGAATGGTTCCTCTCTCTCTGAGGCTGAAGGAGAATTACCTTTTTTTTTCCCTGTATCAGGTCCCCAGCTGGTGTTAAAAGAATGAAAAAGATATTTTTAACTTCTGGACTGAGGTGCTGCTGATCTCTCTGGGGCTTTTTTCCCACAGCTTCACCAACCCCAGGGGTGTACTATTGGTCTCTGCATGTGCAAGACCTGCTGGTCAAGAGAAGTATTTCTCAGCAGCATAAAAAGGCATTCACATACGTTTAGTATTTGAATTGTGTGGTAGCACAAGTGATGGCTGAGCTACAGCTGAGGCTATGGATGACTGAGTCTTTCAGAGGACTCATGCAGATGGTTTCTTCACCAGCTGAGTGTGATGGATGAGTACAGGGTCACTTAGACTGTAGATGCAACAGTTGGTTAGGATAATAGCCATATGCTTTGAGTGTGCTAGCTTGGTGGGATCTCTAGATTTAAGTGGACCTTAGTGGTTTTTGCCACAGATGGATGGTGCAGGCTTTGAGGCAGTCTGTTCTTCTGCCTCAGGCTGAGGGAGGAGTAGCAGTTCCTTGCAGGGAATCAGGGCGACCCATCATACAGGAAGGGGTTTCTTGGCATGACTGAGTGAGGCAGAACTGGACTTTTAATGTTTGCAAGTTATTTCTTGGGGCCCTTCAAAATGCATTCTTTAAAGAAATCTGCAAAGATGGAATTGATGAGCCTCTCCTTTCCATATGAAATATATTATAGAAATGTGCCTAGCATGGAGGTGCAAAGGATTTGAAGGCAGTAAAGAGAGGGAAATCTTGTTTTCCTTGCTAACACAAAAAAAATTATTGAGCCCAGGAACACTGTATGACCAAAATCTGTGTGATTTCTGCAAAGGGTGTTTTATTTTTCAAGAGCAATTTAAATGTTTCATAACCCAGTTTGTTAGTCACAGCTGAATATTCCACTGTAAAACACTTAGGTGTATCTGTGCAGTTTAGATCCTTGACCCAAAGTGAACGCCTTTCTTGCCCCTGCTTTTGTGATGAATATTTGATAATCAGCTCAGTTGTTCAGGTTACTTTCTCTGTTCTTGCCTCGCAAACATTGCTGAAAATCCTTTTTTCTCGTCAGTCAGCAGTTACAAATATGGCTTTTGGCTTCACAAAGACCCACAAAGACCCGACTGAACTCTGAGCAACTGGTGGTCTATACATGGAACAAAGGAACTATTTAATTGTTCTACCCAAAAAGGAGTCACAATAATGCACTTTCCACCAATGCAAACTTCTCTTTAAGCCCATACTGCAAATTAAAGTAGGCGTATTCCAAATGTGAGCTACTCTTCATGCTCCAATTTTAATGACACCCCCCAACACATATTTGTTCTGTAATTAAGCTATTCTTAATTGAATATATCATTCTGGGCAAAGATGAAAAGGAAAATGAAATAACTGTCAGAACCAACTTCTAGCATTTCTTGCAAGTGACCCATTTATCTTGTTAATTCTGAAGAGAACAACACTTCCAAAGAAAGGATAAAAACATTAATAGTTTGGGTGACCATATGAGTATCCAGAGAGTTCCACTGGGATTGAAATGTATTGTACTCAGTACATATTTACATAAATGTCAAGGGGTTTATAGTCAAAAAGCTCAGACTTGAAAAGGTTTACAGTCACGCTTAGCGTATTCATCACGTTGAGCAAATGGTCTCCCAGAAAGTCAGTGGACTATTTGCATTCATAAAATTAATTACATGCTTATATCTTTTATGCCTGGTCCTTCCAATGGATTTCGCTGTGTGAACTCGGTACTGTTGGAGAATGCTACAGGCCTTAGTGGATCCCATGCAGGCACATTGCTTGAGTGGAAGCAATTCATTTGGAGGGGATGTATTATACTGAGAAAGTGGGGAAGAAGGAGACAAGTGGTTTTAAACTTCCTCTTCCATTTTCTCTGTACAAGAATACACAAATATATGTGATGTTTCTAATACAAATGTTTCTTAACAGCACATACACTGTACCAGGAATATGCTAATAGAAAATGATTTCTGTTTAATGACACATTTAAATTTTTTTCCCCAGATACTTTGCCAAAAAGACCCAAACAACTTGGTAATGACCGCAGTTGGAAGAAATTAAACTTGACTGAATTCTGCAAGTGAGCTATTTACTGTGCTCCTTGAATTTCTTGTGATATTTTAAACCCAAGGTGAGGGTATGAGTATTACGCAGTTTTTTTTTACCCATCATGAAATGGATTATTCTTTTATGTTTTCACAGATTACTGCTTAGGTTTCCTGTACTCTCATTTGCTTACTGCTTTGTCATAAAACACCTTTGCATTAAGCCTGTAAGGAGCATCAATAAGAAGCTGTAGGCTGTATTCTGCACCAGGCAGACCACCATGGTAGGTGCCTAACACCACCTCCCAGGGATGGAAGCCCTACTGACCCAGGATTTGAAAGCTCTGAAGCAATTTATGCAATACTTGTCTCATTTTCCACCCTAGTGAGGCCTCATCTGGAGTGCTGTGTCTGGTTGTGGGCTCCTCAGTACAAGAGAGACATGGAGCTCCTCAGGCAGGTCCAGTGAAGGACTGCAAAAATTATTAAGAGACCAGAGCACCTTGCTTATGAGGATAGGCTGAGGAAGATGGGCCTGTTCACTCTTGAGAAGACACGACTGAGAAGGAACCTCATGAATCTCTGTAAGTATCTGAAGGAAAAGTGTAAAGAAGATGTATCCAGGCTCTTCTCAGTGCTGCCAATCAATAGGACAAGAGGCAATGGACAGAAACTGATGCACAGGAATTTCCACCTGAATATGAGGAGGAACTTCTTTGCTGTGGGGATGACCATGCAGTGCAACAGATTGCCCAGAGAGGGTGTGGAATCTCCCTCACTGGAGGTATACAAGACCCATCTGGATGCAACCCTGCACCATGTGCCCTAGAATGACCCTGCTTGAGCGGGGAGGTTGGAGCAGATGATCACCTTCTGTGGTCCCTTCCAACCTCACCTATTCTGTGATTCTGTGATTCTGTGATTTTGGAAATCCTAATACTTGCAGTACCTAAGTTAGGTACCTCTAAACAGGCTGCCTGATTATAGTCCTAAATGTTTCTGTACTACTTCCAATGTTTTTTTTTCTCTGGACCAGGCCAGTCCTATTGTTATACTTATTGGGCAAGAAAAAATCTAGAGGCATTTGTTACTTTCCTTGAAAACAAACTGGGCCTGAACATGTATTTTTATTTTTACTTCATTTTATTGAGATCTTCATAAGTACAATGAAACTTGACAACGTACCATATGGTGCATAACCATTAACTCAGAATACAATCCATTGTCATAAAATTACATCTACAGACTAGTCAACAATCTCTACTGGGACACATCAGTGAACTCATTTTGCTCAAGATCTGAAGTCCTTCAAAGCTATGGAGTGTCTGCAGAGTGAAAAATCCCACAGAATGACAGAGGGAGTCCCATCGTATAAATCCCAGCCCTATGGTTATAGATGCATAAAAAGATCAAAAAGAATGAAAGACACACACAATCGCAAAGCAAACATTTCCAAATAAAATGTTGCTGATAACTTGCATCAGGGGAAGATCTGATCCCCAGCTTTTTCTTAGTGTGAAGCACTGTAATACTACTCTAAAGAACAGCACATATGTACAAGGGAGTTTCAAAAGCTCCATGCTGGTCTAACTAACTCTGCTGAAGTCAACCTCAACAGGAACTAATTGTGGTATTTTGAACACATTGGAAAACCCAAATAAATGGCAGATAAAAAAACCCCTCTTCCATCAAGGGTGTAAAAAATACACAATACTTATGAAAATCATACTAATTATGCTTTCATTATTAAGCAAAAATTCCTATTAGTTCTCACACTCTTCTGACTACTCTTGCCATGCTGTCAAAAACCCTGTACAAATAACTCTAAGTTGTGAATCAATATTCATGTAAACTTGCATTTATCTTCATTTTATTAAGAAATATAAAGCCCTTTCTCTCCACAAAGCATGTCCTTTCTTTCTTGCTTTGCAGCTGTACCAGGAGCCTTTGCTCAGATGTGTCTCAAGGCCTCTAAGCAATACAGGCAAAATCTGTGGTATCTTGGCAAGAATTAGAGGGTTGGATGGGAAGGGTGGAATTTCCTGTGCTGTAAAAGAGTAAAAGGGAGAAGGTAAGTTAGGTATGGGGTGAGGAGCTGGTGCCTATCAGAGAGCCAAGGGTTCTGTGGAGGCAATGAGATGGTGAATATTGCTCTGACCACCTAAGCTCTGCAAACTGAGAGGCCAGCAAGGATAAAGCTCAGGGATGCAGCCTGCTGCCTTAGGCAGTAGGATATTTATGCTTTGAACAGGACCTACTCACAACTGTTACAATCCTCTATGAGAAAAATATATTAATGCCTTCCGTCTATTTTTAATTTGTTTCCTTCTGCCCATGTCCCTCACCAATTGCAGATTCTGAGCAGGTGCATTGCCAGATCTTCCATTGCCCTGCTATGGGATAAAACCTGTTCCTGTTCCACACTTGGAATGCATTTGAGCATGAGGTGTCCCTGTCTGTGCTGTAAGGTGGCTATGGTAGCAAATCATGTTCTTCAGCTACAAAAACATTGCATTTTGGGTATGTTAGTTCCAACAATATGAAATATTTCCATATAGCATTGAAATATGGTCTCTTTCTTATTCCATGGCTGCTGGATAAATGGTAAGGCTCTCTGATCCCCCTTAAATTCAAAGTCAGAAAAGGTGTTATCTACTGTCTGTAGACAGATATGAGAAGCAGCTGTCTGCCTGGACCAGACAGAAGTAGTATTTCTTCCCACACATGAAGATCAAAAACGATGATTGCACATAGGCAAAAGGCCTATGTGCTGTCACTGGTGAAGACAACTTCCTAGTTTCATTATGACTCTGTTCCTGGTTAATTTGGCATTTCATACAGCATTTTGTCATATTAGAAATGGACCCAAAACTATCCACTTCCAAAAGTAGCTGTTGAAGACAAAGAAGTGAATGGATAATTTCTTTTTCCAACCAGAAACCAGTATTTGGCCATCACTCATATTTACTCTATGCACCAACTGACACATAATGGGTAGTGGGCTTTTTTGTTGGTTATTTTAAATTTGTCTGTGTTTTTTAAAGTTTTTTTTTTTTTTTTTTTTTTTTTTGTTGGCTTTTTTTCCCTGTTCAAATCACGTCTATTCATAGAGAAAGGTTTTTCTTTAACTTAAAAAATAGCTGTAGGTGCTCTAAGAGGTGAAAATATTCACTCTAATTCATATTTCTAGAGTCTGACATTGTTTCTGCTGTACAACACTGGCATCTGCACCTTGCCTTGATCTCACTGATTGCCTTGTCTGAGCATGAAAACATATGCTACTAACCAACAGGATGAACGTTTTCAAGCCAACTTCAAGGTACTGTATATGAAATCAAACCAGCAAAAGAAACAGAAGTCTTACAGCCTCCTTCTCTATCTGAGATGTTAGGGTCTACCTTGTTTTTATCACCTAGCTTCAAAGTGTTTCTAGAAATGCAGAATATGAGTGCCTAGCCTTCACAGGACACTTTCAAGCTGAAAGAATAAAGTAAGAAGTAATAAATATGTGCTGACCTCATTTGTCCCAGAACAGTTCTAATACAGCAAGCACAAGGTTCATAAAGCCTGAAAAACAGCCTCAGATGCTTTGCATGCCAGCCTCTAGATTTTGGTCTTCAAGCTCAATTGTTGCAGTCTCCACAGAGAGTGTATGTGAGGTATTATCTAATTGTCCTCTATAAATGTGACATGCACTAACAATACCTAACCCTTACAAAGAGGTATGCATTATCTGTTTTCCATCTTCTTCATAATTCATAATCCATCTTCATGTTCCCAGCTTTCCCAGTCCCTCCCATTTCAGAAGATGAGTATCCAGGATGAAGCAGTTCCTCTGCCTGGATTACTTAATGGCTAAGAAGAACTAGCATTTACTAGAATATAAAATATTTTTTTGGCTTTGTCTTTCTGGCAAACCCTTTGCTTGGCAGGTTATTACAGGTGAATCTTTCAGAGGGGACTCCAAAACCCTGTGCTCCATCTGTCTTAGTATTCAATTTGTAATGGTGATGTAACAGCAACTTTTGTAAGAGCTGAGGTATTCTTGGACAAAATTCCCATCCTTCTATTATCTCCTGTGAGCCATCTGGTTGCTGTCCTTCACAGGAGAGGATTTTCTGCAACTAGTTTGAGTCTGATTTCCCAAAGAAATGAGTTTATACAATGATATCATTCCACTGGTATTCTATTCGTATCATGAAAGACAGAGATCCCAAGGATTACTCGGAAAGATCTCTAAGATCATTAAGTCCAACTGTTAGCTTAGCGTTTCTATCTGCTCCCTGGGAATTAGAAGGTACACTAGAGATGGGACACTCAAGTTAATATTCCCACTGAGGAAAGTATAGGCAGTTATACAACCTCTTTGACCAAGGGATCATCTTGCATGCAGTTCCAGAGTAGCAACTAAGCTACTTTAGCTGGTATGATAAGTGAACTGGAAGATGTTGAAATTATTGTGTGCATGAAGGAAAAATTACAGGGAAAAGACATAAACATAATAAACCAGGATTTGTATTTCTACTCCTCTTTGCTTGTTTGTTAATAGTCTTATAGAAAAATTTTATTCCTATATAAATCCCAGGGCCCTCCCAATTGTTTTAAAGCCTTCTTGGTGATCCAGTGGTGCACATCAGTGTGAACTTTGAGTATAGACCTGAAAGTAATGTATGGTTCACTGTTCATCACTGGTGGTCACCAGTAGGACATTTGGTACCTCCTTAATATCTAGGCATATCTTCTCTTTAGGTAGGGAGACATTACCCAGTGTATGAAGAATTAATGACCCAGACTGCAGCACATAAACACAGAAAAAACATACAAACACCAACTTTCATGGGTCATCAAAGCCCATTTCTCCCACTGTTGGTAGTCACTTCATGTAATCCCTCAAATAGTTTGAAGATCCTTTTTTAATTCCCAAGAATTCAGACACAGAATTTCAAATGTACAAATGAAAGCCAGGAAATGCAAAAAATTCAGGAGACCTTAAAGGAAAGTAAATTAAAATACACTGCAGAAGAACTCAAATGAGACTGCAGCTTTGAAGTGAGCTCATTTGTGTGTGTATTTCAGCAAAAATATTCTTTTTAGATACCTGCTAAATCTATTCTTTCTTACTTGTGGATCTGCATTTTTTATTAGCAAGCTCTGCACTGCAACTTTTTGAGTTGATGCTGAACTGGATCTCTGCTCTAATATTGGGATTTTTACCTTTGGAAATTGCCAATAAATGGTACTTCCAAATAGTTAAACTTCCCCTCCACATGCTTTAGAAGTGATAGTTCAGAAATGAAGGAAATTCTGACAAAAGAAACTTGACATAAGAATAGCTGAGACTCATAGCAACAAAGGGGATTATACCAAGAAGGTGGAAAGTTAGTACTTTCCAAGTAGGAATGGAGTGATCTAGTCTGACACGAGTGAAATCCTATCCAGAGAGGGTGTAAGAAAAGGAGAAAACCGGGTATTTTTCTGAGATATTGAACTACAGATTGCTGGGAAAATGTATGAAATTTGAAAGGCATGTGCATGAGAACTTAAATAATTTGCCTGAAAGATGGTTACACAAGGAAACTTCGCTTTGCAGTGAAGCTTAAAAGTCCAGCCTTGATGTAATTTTATTTCTTTCTCCTTGTGGGAGAAATTTGATTAATTAAATATTTTGTATGTGAAGTTTCAGAGAGGGGAAGAAGAATTGGAAAATAAAGAACAATGGGAATAAGCACCAGTGCTCAATGTTGAGGTCAATAATGTGATACTGCTTGATACATAATCTTTAGTTAACCATAAAAAATAAGACTGTACTGTTGTGAGATGATGGAAATGGTGAGAACAATTCCTTGCTGACCCTTGTAATCAGTTTATGCACTGAAGTGTGAGGTTTGATTTCTTCCTTTTGACTGAGGAATAATTTTTTTCTGTTTAAAAAAGTGTAGTAGTATAAATACCACCTTCAGTTTCTTCCAGATTTTTAGTCTTTTGTTACACCTTCTTTTTTTAAATCTGGGGTAAGCATGAAGAAATAGATAAATCCATTTTTACTTCATCAGCGTCACTTGATCCTAGCCAAAAGCCTGATATAGTGCCCAGTGAAAATTGATGGGATATTATACATTATGTTCTGTCTTCTCTCAAGCCATATAACCTACATTTTTGAAATCTCTTGCAAAATTAATCAGTCCACACTGAATTTTCCCTCAGGTACTTCAGAAACCAGCTAAAGCAATAGCCAAAACATTAGTGAATATCTTCATGTGATTACGGATGATAAGTGCCTAAAGAACTGGCACAGAAAAACCATTATACCTATATTTAAGGAGGAGGGGGAAGTGGGGAAGAGGAACCAGGGAACTGCAGAGCCTTCATTACAACTTCAATATGTGGAAAGTTACTGGAACAAACATCCAAATTTTCAGCATCGAGAGCATAAGGTGCTAAGGAATGGCCAACATTTATTTGCGAAGAACAACTTGACAAAAACCCTTCTCTCCTTAAGACAATGGGCCTAGCCTATGTGAAATGAGAAAAATGCAATACATCTTGACCTTCCTGAAATGTTTCACACAACTCCACAACTCATTGTCAAAGGCAGCATAGGGCAATATGACCCAGGTGAAATGAGAGTGACAGACTGGAAAACAACTCAAAGAACCAGTGTCAGCAGCTCAGTGTTAAACAGGCAGTCAGCATCAAGTG
>NW_008651492.1:78953-109267 GCF_000695815.1 Acanthisitta chloris
TGCATCATGAACTATTCAATGTTTACACTAATGGTTTGGATGTTGCAGTACAGTTATAAGATGTGAGGAGAACATCAGGCTGGCAGATGTTGTAAGCATTTGGGAAGATCAGGGAGAATTCAAAATGATCTTGATAAATTGGAGAAATGTTTGGAAATCAATACCAGAAAATTCAATAAGGACAAGTGGAAAACACAAGCCTTGGAAAAGCAAAATCAAATTTTACACTAATGGTTTGGATGTTGCAGTACAGTTATAAGATGTGAGGAGAACATCAGGCTGGCAGATGTTGTAAGCATTTGGGAAGATCAGGGAGAATTCAAAATGATCTTGATAAATTGGAGAAATGTTTGGAAATCAATACCAGAAAATTCAATAAGGACAAGTGGAAAACACAAGCCTTGGAAAAGCAAAATCAAATGCCCAGGCATAGAGAGGTGACTAGCAGCCTAGGAGTCAGAATTGTAGGAAGGGAGCTGACCACAAAATGAATAGGAGCCAACACTTTGATGCATGTGTTGTTCCAAAGGAGGAAAATGGCACTCTGTTCTGTGTCAACATGATGTTGGGCAAGTTCCTTGTGTCGTGTCTGTGAGACACTTTTACTGGCATCCTCAGCATAGAAAGGCATCACATCACGGCTTAAAGGGAGGTATGGACAGGCTCCCAAACTGCTGCCAGAATGTCAGCAAGAAATTTGAGCAGAGGTCTGGAAAAACAGGACTTGTGAAAAGGATAAAAAAATTGTATTTTCTGAGTCTAGAAAAATGAGATTTGGATGAGGGCAACAAAGCAGATTTTAAAACAAGTGTAATGCACACTAACAAGTATAATAATAAGAGTGCTGATCTACTTTTCTTCTTAGTTTCCAGGACAGGTGAGGGTGCAATAAACCTAACTTGAGGCAAGAGGAATTTAGGTTACAGGCAAACCAAACCCCTAAGAAGATGGGTGGAATATTGGAAGAGATTGCTGATAGCAACTGTGAAATCTCAATTTTTTTAGATTTTAAGAGAAGGCTAGAGAGTAGTCTATAGGAAGTTGTTTTGGTGATCTCTGATCTTGTGACAGAAGGAAAAGACAGAAGGAATTTTGAAAAGTCCTACATTTCTATAAGTCTGAAATACAAATAAAGCCACATCTTATAATGTAAAATAAAAGATTTGAGGACTCCTTATGTCTAGTCTAACTCTGTCATTTCTTTGGATTTTTCCACCTCCTTCATCTCCTCTTCTGTTAGGCTGAATCCACACTTCCCAATTGTCTCCACTGCATAAGTACTCAGATAAATCAGCTGGTTGTACTGCGTGGTAGAGGGAACCCTCATCAGGCATGGATAATATTGTTAGGCTTTTGTAAACATACCAGAAGAACCTTGAAATGATCAGTGTTTCTCATCATAATTAGAAAAAAACATGAATAAAACCCCAACCATTTTCTTGATCATTATAAGAAATTGGTCTTTCCAGGAAACAGATGATCAGAAGCTGCTTGGATGAGATTGCCATACTGTGGAGCTAATGGGGAATAAAGCATTCATTCTGGCTGTACTTTGTTTGCCCTCGTGTGTCTCCACCTCTGTAACTGCAACAATTTCATGACAGGTAAATCAGATCCAGAGCCCTGTAAGCTTAAATGGCGCTTCTTTTAGATTATCCCTTCAAGCAGGAGGTTGTACCCTTGATCCCAGTATAAGGACTTTTGTGTTGCAAGCTACTCTATAATCTCCCTAACCACATTGAAGTGCTGCCTTACTTCATAAAATGACCATCAAACGATGTTCTATTGATTCAGAGGAGGCCTCTGTTTCTGTATGTGCTAATTGATACTTTATTAAAGTCTAAGTTAGCATACAAAAGTGCTAACTAGGCCAAACTCCCTGCAGCTTTGCAAAAGACCATTATTCCCCATTACCTTTCAAATCCCTATATGAGAAGATAAGGACTATCTACCCACATTTCTCATTGATTCCTGCCTCTCACAGTGTATGTATCCAAGCAAAAATAATTAACTGACCCTTCCTATTAAGTACAATGTATTTTCAATAAAACAAAGTTTGAATGCCAATGACACCATCATCTTGCTGTACAACATCACGGGGCACAGCAAGAAACACTTCTTTGCACTAGTCAGTTAAGATATAAAAGAGACCCTAGCTATCTCTGCCTTTTAAAAATTGATCGACACTTACTATAAGAGTACAAATGTTCTTTTTCATGTCTTATAAACTCACTTTTCTGTTTATCTAAATCCACCTAAAGCTGGCATTGATTCTCTCACTTTTGGCCTAAGATGTATTACAGCAATGCTCTACATTACTGCATTTGATCTTGGATTTGCCATGTTTCAATGTGAAGTGTTTCAATATGCATAAGAACCAAATTTTCCCCCAAAAGCTTCTGTCCTAGTCCTTAGATTTCTACAGATTTCGCACAGGGTACATCTCATTCACACCTTCCAGTGGACTTCAGTAAGCATATTCAGGTGAACAGAGCCATGAAGATGTGACCTACAGTTCTGCAGAGGCATATAAAAGACACATAAAAGAATTACAGCACCTAACTATAAACTTTGTAGGTATGACTGCAGGTTTGGCATTCAGATGGTAGAATTAAATGTCTATGTTATATCATTTGTTCCCATTAGCCTATAATTGTCTCATTATAAACAATGAATAAGGGCAGGCACAAAATATATCTGAAGAAACTAAAATTTTATTCAGATACTCTTTATATTACTGTGACAATCCCTGGGATGGAAGTGCAATATAAATTCATAGTATTACCTGTCAAAAATCTATCACCTCTTCTCCAGCCACTAGAATATTTTTCCTGCAAGAAATATGTTTCCTGCCAATCATATGATAATAAGCAAAATACAGCCTAAATGAAATTTCCTACTTTTTAATGTCAGAATGATCTCCACTTGCATAATATAAGGGGACTGAGTTTCTTAATATTTCACTCAGGTAAAATAAAGTAGTATAACATAATGTAATATAATATACTATAAAGTGATATAATATAATGCAATATAATATGAGGCATATGGAAAGCACCTAGAAGATATTTGATAATGCCAGGAAGGGCAAACCCAACATGAACGCAGCTCACATCCGTAAGTGCTTGGACAGCTCTAAGGCAGGAGGGATATGAGTCACTTTTATGCCCACAGTTTCAGATGGACAGCACTAAACAAATGATCAGATTTGATTAAGACAGTTGGTGATAATTTCTAGTTAAATATTGAAGGCAGAGTAATAAACTGGTGAATGTGGCTGACTTGGGAAGTCTCAGCAAACAGTTACGTTTTCAGGAGGATTTAAATAGGGAAATATCATCTTGCAAAACCGATACAGGGAGAGCATTGCAAGCTGCTGGAGTGACATGGAGATGTGGAGGACTGGGTTGTTCTGGTTCTGCACACAGGCAGCCTCAGGCACCACCAGCCATGGCTGGAACAGGGTTTTCCTGTTGTTCCTGCCCTCCCCACTTACATCTCCCACCTGCCCCAGCTGGCAGAGACAGTACTTGGGACCTCAGCCTTGAGAAGAGCCTACAAATGTATGTGGGCTATCAGTGGGTGACTGGGTTACACCCTCTCCAGCCATTTAGAAACGGAGACCCTATTTTGGCTGTTCTGGGTGGAAGCTGGGCACCCTGAAGAGTTTGCATACTTAAAAATCAAGCAGAGGAAAGCCCTCCTCTCCAGAAGCTGCTCCAGGGCCTGCAGGACCTCTACTGCTCTGGTCCAGGGAGGTCTCAGAGACCTTCTGCAATAATGCCACCCCACTATGTGGAGCGTGTAGCTGGCAGGGAAGCTGGAGGGATGACCCCAGTGTAGTAGCAAAATAATCCTGCTTCTCATGCAGTGTCAGAAGGAGGAAAAGGAAAGCAAGAATTTTCCCATGCATGGGAGCCAGACCGCTTTGTTTGCAGAGGATTTTAACTGGCATTTACCTGGCTCTGCAGCTTCTTAAAAAAAATGCAGGAATTTATTCTTTTATTAAACTCCCCCCACACCGTTACTTTTGGAGAGTGGACTCTGTAGCAGTAGTTCCTAGTCCTTTGCTATGAAGAAAAACTGAACAAACTAGAAAAATGTGAACAACATGATTGGAAAAAAATGTCAAGGACAATAAAACTTTTGATTTCTTGTTTAACGTTCATTTGGTATTTCAAGAAAAGATATAGTGTCTGTCCAATGTTATTAATTAGCATGAGCTTCATTCACTGTAACTCTTCTTTCTCTTCAAAGAAACACATATATTGTTATATATCCCCCATTTCATTTTCCCACAAGGCACATTTCAAAACAACTTGTGTTGTTTCTGATGCAATACCATATCAATCTGATTATATTGTACATAATAAGATATGCCCTGAGATAGAGCACTGCACGGATTTTTATTTAGAAGGACACCTTTGATGTCGTGTGAACTAAGAAATTTTTAAATTCTACTGAAATAAAAATGAAATTCTGTGTCACTGTAATCAATCTTGATCCATTATAGAAGTCTGGGCTCGGCACAAGTGCCATTCTAATCTACTTCCAAATATAAGCTTACAACTAGGCAGTCAAGACATGCGGATTAGCTCTTTGAACAGGAATTTTCTGAAAGCACAAATAGAAATGTATGTGCCTAAATGACTACTTTACAAATCAACTTTTCAATTAGAAGAGTTTTACAATTTGTTTAAGAATAACATGTCCATGTCACTGTCACTCTCCAGTTTAAACTTACAGCCTCCTTGAACAGGCTATGAGGAGCAAATAATGGAATTATTCCTGAGCCTCTTATATGGATACCACTGACTGCAACAGACAGCTACCTAATAATTCTGAAGCACTGTTTCAGACAGCTTGTCCATATATTAGAGAACATAGCATATTCATTGTTTCTTACCAACACAAAAATACAATGCTTTTGAAATAATTCCTGGTTTTGAGCAGTCCACTGCATTCAGCAAGAAACAACAGAGAAAATGTATTTTATGCCACTGAGAAGAATAAATAGCAACATTACAACATACCTTTCACTGTGTTCTGTCATTTCCTACAGCAGCTCAGTTTACACACTGCCCTTCTCTTGTGTGTGCAACAGGTGCTTCAGCAGCTCTGTCTTCTTTTTAACACAACCCACTCCAAAGAAAAAGTTCTGCTTCTATTATAGCATGCAGCAACTTTCAGGAAAAAGAAAAGACATCATCCCAAACCAATCAGACACTCTTTGTCTGACGATTTGGCCTCTTTCTCAACTGATGCACCAGTATGTGAATGGAGTAATCCAGGAGGTGAGTATACAGATGCCATTCACTAGAAAGGATGCCAGGAGAACATAAGCTACATGAGTGGACGGTGGGAACAATAGCAAACATTTCATGTTGAGGTGGCTGGGAATGAATAATGCATGTGTTGGGGAAACAGTTGCCCCATTCTGGTGTGGAGGGAGTGGAAATAGTGGGCGTGAGAGGTATTTTCCTGATCAACTTAGCATTTCTAATTAAAATCGTCATCTGCACAGACCCAGAAGACACTATGATGAGAAAATGTGCAAACATCCAAGGGACAACAAGTTTCTATATGGACCCACACAACAAGCAGCTCAGATGCAAAAATAGTATTTTATGCAGCAAGCAGGCACTCACAAATGAAACCAAAGGACCAAGAGAAATCTTAGCAGGCTGCGTGTTCTTTTGATCCAATATTGTTTAGATATGTCATATAAACGAATGCTTCATCTCAGCTGAACCACCCTTGCAAATTATTGTTAATTAAGTAATAATCCCTGAGAAATGTGTCATTACCAACAGTTAGGAGCAACTTTATTATGTTTGCCCCAGGCTATTAATGCTCCAACACAATGGCCACTAATTGCAATAAGAACTAATTTCCCTGGAATTACACATGCATTTTCTAACTATCTGGTGGCACAGTTCTTGTTTTTAAATCTGGGGTTTTTTTAACTTGTCTAACTAGAGCATTGGTCAGTTAGGAAAATTATTCTCTCATCATCCTGCATAGAAATCACCATTAACTTAAAGAAAGCTGATTTCTGTTAGCTTTGTACATTATTAAATTTTTGTTGCAGACAACAACAACAGCAGAGGTTATAATCCCTATAAACAATGCATCAGCTCCAAGTCTAGCAAAGCTAGCAAAAGCATTTTCAATCAGTGTGGTGAGCTTTGGATCAGTCCTGACAGTTTCTTTAAAAACAAGCAGGGGGTCTGCTGTTTTCTAAGTTAACAGGATGGCTCCTCTTCTGTAACGTGCTATTAATACAATAAGAAATAATTTCTGGGATGTCAATGGCTGAATTTTGATATTTCTTCCTGTCAGCTGTTTTGAGTGTAGACAAATTAGGTAGCCATAAGAATTATTATTAAGTATTGTTAAAGGGATAAATTGAGAAAATTAATCCAGAGGCATGGAAAAAAAATCTACCTGGAATTTAAAGTGATTTTCTTCACAAACACATTTTTCCTCAGCTCAGGAGCAGAATATAAGGAAAAAGCCTTAAAGAATAGCTTCCATTGTCATTGCATTTTAAAAGCATCCACGTGACAATTTAAAAAGAACTGCCATTTCAGCTATTTCTTAAATAACCTCTTTCTTCCCCCATAATCATGTAATATATTTCTTTCACCTTTTGACTAGCACTTTGGGTTTTTAATAAACTTACACACTCATTTTGCAGGAAATCATATTTTAAAATGCTTCTCAGAGGTGTTTTATCATAACACTTTCATTTGGGTTGAATTAATGTTGAATCCTGATTTGCAGAAATAGAGGGAGAGGAAGAGAGAGACAGAAAAAAAAAAAAAGAAAAGAAAGCTTAGCTTGTACCTCAGCTCCAAAACACACTTATCTTCAACTTGCATTTCCAAATCAATTTTAGAGTAACTTTTATCTGTAATAACAGAATTATCCTGATACTTCTGAAACACATACAGGAGCAGCAGTGTAGTTATCTGCTGGACTAGGCAGTCAAGAGTTTCTTCTCGCTCTTTTCACCAGTGCACAGTTTGTTTTCAAGCCTTCAATGCCAGTTGTCACTTCATAGTTTTTTATTCTTCTCCTTTCTTTTTTTTTTTTTAAGGTCCTCATCTCTTTTTTCCCCCCCCTTTTAGATGCGAATGGGCTGGTACCTCAGCCAATATGTCTATACATGCCTGAATAGACTTGCAGAAAAGCAGCGTCTCCCTTTGTCTGGGCTCGCTGCATGGCTGTATGTCATTCCGCACCGATAGGCAAGGGCTCCTCTCTCTGTGGGAGATTTCCAATAATTGCCAGAACAAATTAAACTGGGGCTTATCTGTTCCTCTCCCTTTTCAGTTTGAAAATGGAGGAACAAGACCAATTTTAACTGGTGACAATGTAGCGTAAAATAGATTGGATACAGCTTGTGTGAAGTTATGTTGTAGATAGCAGTGGAAGAACACTGCTTTGAGGAGCGAAATGATCTTGTGCTATGTGGACTTGGCTGATCCTTGTGATCTGACAAAGAAAAAATGAGTTGGGAGGTTAAGAGCAGCCTTATGTAGTCACCATTGTCCTAGGTGGAGATGAATGAAGGAGCATTTCTGATCATATGCGTAGATGTGGCAGTCAGGGACATGGTTCAGTGGTGGACTTGCCAGTATAGGTTAACGGTTGTACTTGATGACCTTAGAGGGCTTTTCTAACATAGTGATTCCACATTTCTATAAGGGAGTGGACCGGGCAGCCCAGAAAAGCAGAGTGGCCTGCACTATGTAGACATATTTTAAAAAATGGAAATGAAGCATACAATAATTTTTGGATATTCCCCACACACAAACACAGCTCCTTCCTCCTCTTTGTGCCCCACCACTTACATCTTGTGTATTAGCCTATGAGCAAAGTACAGCCTTTACCCATGGCAGATCAAGGGGGAGAGTTCTGCCTCATCTCTGCAGTGAGTATTTGGCAGTCTTGGGCTGAAAAAAGTGTGTTAAGAAATTATATAGTTATCAGACACAAATTTTCTATAGCAAAGGGCTGTCATCTTCCTTTGCAGAAGAGATAAAGTGAGTTCAAAGTGCTTTCTCCAGGCAAAACCAGACTTGAAACCACACAAAGGAAATGAATTCTTTGACAGTATCTGACAGAAATCTGAACTGTCAGATTTGAAAGGGACCCTTAATTCTTGGGGCTGCTGAATACCAATGAGAAATACTAGTATCTTCTCTTGACCAACATGATTACTGAAATCAATAAGAGTATGTACAACACCTTTCAACATACTTTTGTCAGCCAAGCTCTAAAAAGCCATCATTCACTGTAAACTGTCTTCTCAACCACCAGTCTGCCTCAGTCAGGCTCCTCCAGCCCCACAGTGAGTGAGAAATTAATGGTGAAAAAAAGTCTAGCAGCTCTTAGTGCCGTCAGCTTTCCTGTTCTTTTTCTCTCAAACTCTCATGTTCCTGACCCATGTCAGAAAACCAAGAAGGAAGCTGTGACACAGTAATTATTAAGGACCAGAGGATGTAACTTCAGGTTACTGAACTGGATGGAACATCTATCAGTAAGGTCACCCTCACATCCTATGACAGGACACCAGAAAGAAGACAAACCTCTCTACTCCACCTCATGAGAAAGCTGTAGACAACAATGAGCTCACCCCTCCCATCTCTTCTTCTTTAAGCCAAACAAACCCAGTATCCTCGGCCACTCCTCCTAAGTTATGCCCTTTAGTCCTTTCACCTTTGTTGCCCTCCTTTGGACACATGTTAGTATTTTAATATTCTTATATTGTGGAGCCCAGAACTGCACACTGTCCAATGGACAAACGTTCACATTCAAAATGAGTATTTTTAGGGCCCAGACAGAACTCAGATTCTCTGTTTCTGACTTGAAACCACGTCAAATTCAATAAAACCTACGCTCCTGCCAAGAAAATATGTTCAATTTCAATCATTATTTATTGTCTAGAAACCTAGGAGGAGTCAGTAAAGTGTATTCCATGCCCATAAAGTGGGCTAGATTGTCACTGGCCTTAATTAGAGCCATGCTGGATAAAACTGAATATGGAATAAAATTGTCCTTTCTTTTTATAAATAGACAAATGAAAAAAATAGAAAGATAAGAATAGAAGAATAATTGCATGTCAGGATGAAGTTATGGATGACCCCTGAAGTGATTGCCAATGTGAAGTGAAGAAGAGGCAGCACTCTTGGGAGGAATTGGCACGCATCTGCCTGCCCACTGGTGACCTCTCTTAAGAGCCTTGGGAAGTGAGGACTGACTTTGCTAGCTGTGGCACTGAATCTGCCTGGTCTGATACTTTGAACAGGAACAAAACTGACCACTTCAAAAGGTGCAGGGTGCCTTGCCAACCAGGCAAGGGACAAGGAACAAAGCTTTCCCAAATCATTCATAGCAGAATTGACATCTGTTGGTCCATTATTGTCTCACTGTGGCTGTTGTTACAGGCTTCAAAAGCCTTGCTGCAGTCACAGTATGTGAAGCAGAGCTCAAAGCAGGTTTGTGTGGGTGGGGCAGAGGCTGTATTACTGCTCCCCATCCTTGGAGGTAGACAGTCCTGTGAGAGGGCTTCCTAGCCAGGGGCTTTTCTCCATCCTGGTAGTCCTGGGAGGAGATCCAGGGTGCCCCTGCAATGAGGCAGCATGCCCAGTCATGGCGGAGGAGGCAAATGGGAGAGGATCCAGTGCCTGGCTCACCCCTTTTCCACCTCCCCTTGTTACTGATGGCCCAGATAATTTCTTACACAGTCAAAAACTGGAGACAATGGGACAAGTAAAGGAGCTTTCATTTGGTTTGGAGTAGTGGATCCTTTCAGAGTGTATGAAGAGCATCGGCCTTCAGGGCAATAGCGGGTAGTGCTGAAGGGTGGGAGCTCTTCTGCTTCTGTGACTGAGCTGCATGTCCCAGACAGCTGCTCTATGCAACTACATAATTTATCAGCACTTTGGGCTGGTCTTGGTTGCAAATGAATCCAAAATCTCCTTCCTCTATGCAGCTCTTAATTATTGTTGAACATCAGGCCAAAGAGGCTTGGCTTTCCCGTGATAGGACAAGATAATCCCCTGTACCGTCTGTTGAGAACTGCCTGTTTTGCTGTTTGATGTACTGAGGCAGAAATGACACCTGATTGATCTCAACAGTCTTTCTGCTGCTAACCTTGTGCTCAGAGCACTGAGCTGTCCCAAGGCCACTGCAGCTGCTCAGGTTTTCTCTTCATACACTCATAACAATTTTTTTCCTGATTCAGCAAACCTACAATGCCCAAATAGAAACAGACCCTTTCCTAGATTCACTGCAGTAGCTTTTAAGCACTTGTGTCACTCTGCATTATGATTCTCCCGGTCATTTAAAAGCTAGGGAAGGGATGGAAAATGTCATGAATGGGAAATCCCTGAGGAACGTCCACTTGCCACAGATACTTCTTGCTAATTCTGCAGATGGTGTGTTCTTTCTTCTGAATAGGACATTAAAATGAGCTCTTGATTATGTGAGGCTATTAAAAGGCAGTAGTCCTTTCAACAAGGGCAGTGGTGAAGTCTTCTGTCCTTTCCAAATTCCAAATCAGTTAATAATATGTATGAAACTGTGCAAATCTCCATCACTGGGTGCTTGATTCCTGCTAATACTTTCTGCCTAACTAAATTCCCTTTGTTGTTTCATCTGTGTGTAGCAGTCATCTTCAGTTCCTACCCTGGACTATTTTGAAGTGCATCCTCTTTCACTGCTGCTCTGTTTTATTCCAAATGTGATCTGAGAAAAAAATGAAATGGTTCTTGCACACATAGAATCTATAATGATGAAAGGTGTTATAACTGTATGTTAATTATTCATCACTAGTAGTATTACACATACTAATGTTTTCCTCAAATTATAGTGTACCCCACTGAGTCATAAACATGTTAAAGAGCTGTAGCTCCTCAAATAAATTTGGCACAGAACACTAATGAATTTCACCAAAGAGGTAGAATCGAGATCAGATTTTGTGAATATAAAATCAATTCTTCACCTAGGGAAAAGTTTAGAGAAGGAAACAACAAAGAGTTCAGAAATATGCATTGTTGATAGCTTATACTGTGCCATGAAGCCTTTGCATCAGACAGAGCACAGTTCAAAGCCAGCCACTAAAGCACATCACCCTATGCACAGCAAAGATACTGAGAACTCTACTGAGCACAGGACTGCTTAACACTGGCTTCACCACCACCCTGTAGGCTGTCCAGCCTGATTAACTACTGACATCAACAAAAATAGTGACTGGGAATTCCTGCAGCTAAATATATTTTTGTCCCATAAAGCTGTTTTGGGTCTAAATACAAAGAAGTCTGCACAACTGTGTGTAACAATCAACTACCAGCAGTAACACTTAATGGCTCTGTTCAATGCAAACCATGCACTTAGGAGTGATTGTGGTGTAATTATAGAAAAATACATTAGCAACTAAAGCTTTAAAGAAACAAAATACTCAAAATCAGATAGTAAGTTGGAAACAATGCTATGAATCTCAGGTAAATCCAATACAAACTGCAGTCATTTTAAATAAGGATAGCAATAAAAAAGCATTGGTATTAGGTCACTATGAATGTGTTGGTAAATGTGCTGCTGTTTTGTTGCTTTTCTAAATTCTACCAACAGATGCAATTAAAAGGAAATAGGACTAAGTTCTAAAAGTGAATCTTCTGAGGTAGTAATCAAGGACAAAATGACTGCTTGTTCCCAGTTTCCAATAGGAGGCAGCTAGAAGCTTTCCACTCAATACAGGGGTATTATTGCTGGACTTCTCCTTTCCTCACAAGCATGACAGAGCCCAAGGTTGCAGTGAAATGATGAACTACAGGCAATGAGCAGTGAGGTAAGAAAGGGTGCTGGAGGCAATCCGATTGCTAGATGGAAATGTGTGTGTGTGTGTATGTATGTGTACACTCGTGTACCTAGATGTACACAGATCTACTTTTCTGTTACCCTAGCATCTTTGTATCCAAGAGGAAATGGCAATTTCCCAAACATATGTGGCAGTAAAGGCAGAGCAGGAAGCTGCTGCCAGCCATCAAGGAAGTCCTACCTAGAGTACCTTATGTGAGTCCAGGGTCTTGCTGGCCTTTTCATTAATGGTGTTTGAAAACGATAATGATCACTGCAAGCAGGAGATGAGTGCAGCCAGTTCAAAACCATTTTATGTTTTTTTGGCTGTGGCATTGCATTAACATGAAGAAAATCAGAGGACTTAATACTTAATTATTTAGATCTGTCTCATCTGTCCTGACCTAAGAACCATGCAGAGTCACAGAGCTGTTATCTCATGTCAACAGATGATAGGATTTTTGTTACACAGGAAAATTGTAGATTTGTACATCTTCTGGGATTTGATACTACACAGCCTGCCTGCACTCTCTGGCAGTACATGAAATATGCAACCCATGTCAGCTTCTCAAAAGGCACGTCCCTGGCACTTGTGAGCTGCAGTCTCATCAGGAGATAAGATGCTATAAATC
Source organism: Acanthisitta chloris (assembly GCF_000695815.1). Classification (NCBI taxonomy): domain Eukaryota; kingdom Metazoa; phylum Chordata; class Aves; order Passeriformes; family Acanthisittidae; genus Acanthisitta; species Acanthisitta chloris. The sequence continues at coordinate 91,451 of NW_008651492.1, forward strand.
ATTAAATCAGCACCAATCAGCCACCTATTACTGGTGAAGAAGAAAGGCTCATACAACAAACACTCCTAGTAAGGAATAACCACTAATAATAACACTGCACTATTTTCTACATTATCAACACAGGCTACAGTATCAAAAAACCCATCTCCACTGCCACTGAAACTTTTGTACAAGCACAAGAATAACACACAAAAAGCTGTTTGTAATCAGATATTTGAATCAATAATTGTGCCATTATTTAAGGGTCCTCAGCACTAGCAGCTCCCCAGTGGAGCATCCAGAGACACATTCACTGACCATGTTTCAGGCTGTGAAATGCTTGGGATGGTACAGTGGCAGACAACATCATTGTGAAAAAGCTAAAATGCACCTTAGAGCATTTTACTCTCCAGTTTATGTGATTGGAAAACATGAGTTCCCCATAGTAATTTTCAGTCAAAACAAGCACTTTCCTCCAGGCTTCCCACAATAAACGATATCTGCAATTTTTCTTTTTTTTCCCCCTTTACTGTTGACTATTGGAGAGGTCAAGAATAAGGAACGGTAAAAGAATGTAAGGTTTCTCAGGCTGTCTTGCAAACTCTAGACACAGCCCACTCTGGTCTGTGCACGCACAAAGTCACTGCCCTGAAAAGCTAGCCATACAGAAAATTTCTCTTTGACCAAGGAAAGAAGGAAGGTCTGTGCTAATTGTCCACTCTCTGGAGCCACTTCTGCCCTGTCTACCATTTCACTAAGGTGGACTCTTGTATCTCCCTTTAATTCTCACTCCAAGCAAGATGAAGGTTTTATGCAACCTTTTTTTGGCACCTTCCTCTAAACTCCCAAACATTTAGCACCTCTTCAGTGCAGACACAAATGTTCCTTTCCTTTGCCTTTTTGCAAGACTCAGAGTTCACTTGACTTAAAATGCAATGAGGGCACTGATCTATTTCTAGAAGGATGGCATAAAAAGTTTGCTGGCACCCATTTTGCTCACAAGCAACGTCTCTAAGCTCTGTAGATGTTTAAAGGGCTCAGGGATGCCCAGGACACTCAGCCAGCAGAAAAGCTGCCTCTGATAGACAGCATCTGTATAGCCTGCCATGTTTTGAAGCCTCAAAATTCAGCTGCATATCACATTGCTGGGAGTAATACCACTTGTATTGTCAACCTTGAGAATAAAGGATTTTTAGTTGGATTTCCCAGAGAAATGGGTGTACAGTAGTTTCTTTCTGCCTGTCAGTCCTCATCTAATAAAACTGGAATCCATTTAGCCAATTTCAACCCTATTTGACAGAAAAGATGTTACAGTGTATAGGGAAAAGGATTATCTACAATATACCCAAAGGACTTATTTTTCACAGAAACTTTGTGTATGCATACATTTGGGTTGAGAGCAAGCTCTTCAAGTATATCTGCTTCTTTAATGTGCCACATGCATGCTACTTGCATGGTTGTCTAATGGATGTCATCTTTTTAATGTGTATTTACAGACAGTTTAAAGTATGCACTGGGATCTTAATTTGGAATGAGAATGATAGTATGCAATTAAAATCTGAAATGAAATACAGCAAGAACATTGTAGGTTGTAATTGCAATTATTACCAGTAAAAAGATGACATGCCTGAGATATGGTCTGTCTATCATTTTGAGAGTGAAAGTTCTTCAAGGAAAGAACTGCTATTTGTTATAAGGTTGTACACTGCCAGTTGTAGCGGTCACCTTGATCCTCTCTACTAACATAATAAAGCAAAGTTGAATCGAGTTAAGAGAAGATAAAACCAGGCATTATCATGGATGGCCATGAGTGACACGAGTGTACTTTCCCAAGTTTTAGAAGATGGAACCAGCACTGCATCTTTAGCAACCCCTGTGTGGTAAAAGTTAGTGACCTTTTAATGGTGACAGTTATATGAAGTGGTTTGAATAATTACCTATGAAAAGATCTTTTTATGTATCTTTACAGACATCCTGCAATGAGATGCTCTTTTGTGGCATTTTCATTTCCATTCTAAACCATATTAACGATTCACTGAGTTGGAGAATCAGACGGGGGAAAAAAAAAGTCCAAAACAATTTTCTGCTTCCAGTGCTGTTGCCTGGAGGCTCTGCCTCAAAAGCAGCTGGGCACCCTCTACAGCCACGATGGGTGAGGGCTCTCCACCATAAGCAGGAAATTTGGGGCACTCCACTCTCACAGGACCAACTCCATTGCAACTGTTCCCAGGCAGAAGACAGGGCAAGATCATTGGAAACAGCTGCAAACAGTAGTAAACAAGATGCAAACGAAACTGCTTAGGTAAATTATCAATTGGTGTTGCTGGCTTTATCATCTGCATCTATAAGTTTGCAAATAATTGCTTTTATTTAATTCAGCATGTAACATACTGCAACAAAAAATGGAGGAGGAAGGAGGTGATGAAAATTGGGGAAAAAAGAGACTGTGTAACAAGCAAAAGGAGAGCCCTTAAAGCTACAAAGCAGTTTAAAACATCTGAGTTTCTTTTCTTTTTTTTTTTTTTTTTTACAGCTCTTTTCTTTTTTCTCACAGACGTTCAAGAAAATATCTATGGACTAAGAAATATTCTGGCCACATAGGATTGGAATATAAGCTTAATTATATCTGCAATCTTTTTCAAGAAATCACTGAGGTGATGGACTCACTTGTATTAATTTCATCAAACTCTTCTGCATTATTATTATTCTTCAGGAAAGTTAAGCCTACATAGATCTAAACCTCCTTCATTCAAAAGACAGATCCCAAATCACTATTTCTTTTCTGTTCTGCAGTTTCAGCATGATAGACAGAATAAAAAATACGTTTAGAGAATGGTAGCAGGCTCCACAATGCCCACACAGACCTGTGCAGGATATGAAATGGAATTTAGAAGCATTTTATGCTATGTTCTGTTAGCCTATACATGAAGCTTAAAGCAGTGGTGATGATAACTGATAACAAATATCAATATTCATATTTTCAGGGAAAAGTAACCTCAGATCATTATGGAGCTGATGTTGAAACCTACATTTTGTGAGATTCAGAGATGACATCCTCAGAAGACTGAAGAAGTCTCAGCCAACCTTTATTTTGTTCTCCAGTTTGTTTCTGGCTACGTATTACCAGACAATTCTCTAAGTTTGGTTGCAAGTGGAGACTGTTCCACTGCTTTGAGATTCCTGACATAAAGTGATGTACAGCATCAAAAATACAAACCTAAGTAGCAATCAGGCAATCATAGCTTTCCCCAGAGTTGAAATACCCTGTCAAAAAACACCCTGAGTGACAACAGTATTTCAACATCAACTTTCCTAATATTTCAATGGACTCATTCTTGCGAGAAACAAAGAATTGTGGTAAAAGGAGGGAAGGCAGATGTTTTTTCCAAGGTCTAAACAGCTGTTGCAGAGAACATGAGAAGCACAGAGCCTGTGACCTCCTAAGGAAATGAGCACCCGAGGTTCTTTCCTGACATTTTTTGCCCACAGTTATTATATTCACAAATTCACTTGATTTGACACCTTCTGTCTTTAATGAAGATGTTGGCAGGTATGGTTTGCTTGAATTTATGCCAGAGGATTTATTCCATTGTCCTCCTTTTATGATATGCTCATCTGGTGGACCAGAAAATATGATTCATCAGTTCTTGTGAAGGGGACTCACATACTCCCTTAATTTTGTTGGAAATCCCTATGAATCTTGGCAGAGGAAAAACATTCAGAAGACAAGTCACTTCTAAAATAATGTGTTCACTGTCTGCCGTGTGCTCTGACTCCCTGACTTGCCACAAGCAGGAGTAAAATCAACGAGCAGTCCCATGGAAGTTTGTGTTGCTGTGATAACTGGAGCTGAGGGAGATCACTTTGGAAGGTCTGAGGCAAGAGAGCAGAACCCGTTTATAAGTCATGGGCCATATTCATCAGAAAGTTAGAAGTGGAAGAAAATCATCAGTCTAGACTGTTCCTAATACAGCTACTCAACCAGGGTCATATTTGCCATTGATGCATATCAAGAAAGTACTTTATGAATAGCACACAGAATAAGGTAGCCCTCAGCATGAATACATGTATTGCAAACCAGCCACAAGCAGACAAAAGTGATGCTTGAACAATATCCAGTGAATATGCTATTCAACTGATCTGTATAGTTGTTGTTTAAGAAAAATTAACAAAAACTCCCCCTCTCTTCCCACTATTCAGATTGCTCTGTTTGCCAGAAATGGTACAATATGTTCCTGACATTGTAAGCAACCAGCAGCCCAACCCACGCTGACACTACATCTGGGGCACAGCACAGCCTACAATGAAGGGTCCGTGTACTCCCTTTCAAAGCTCTCTGTAGCTGCTGTTGATACAAAGGACTCAGGAGATGCCCCTCTCCCTCACTCACCTCTCACTCCTTCATACCCTGCTCCACACTGACCCTTTGATGAGATTGCAAAATAGATCCTATTTTTCATTTCACATTTTGACTGCTATGGTATTTTTCTGCCTCTCCTTTGCTCCAGCTCTACAGGGTATTTGTTAATGGCCTGGTTTACCTCTGCAAGCTAAATGAGAGGTGTTGATGGTGCATTTGGCTGGCAACGGGCAGAAAGAGCCAGCCACAACCTATCAGCACCAACACTGCGCTCAAAACCAGTCCATGGTCTTGCTGCCCCCAAACTGTCTCAGGACTAAAATACCTGCCTTTATCAGAAGCTGTGAAAGTTTGTCTTTAATTAAGTCCAACACTTATATACACTGGGGCTCAGTAGACTTTTGCTTTAGATTCTAAGTTAAGAAGGTAAGGCATTCCTCCATTCTGTGCATTAAAATGAGTATTCAGCATGAACTGCATAATTAGGGGTTGAAAGAAGAAAAAAAAAAAGCAATTGAATTAAACCTGACAGCATAATGCAAAGAATCAATAGCTTTATTTGCTGCTTAATGATGATGATACTGTTTTCATTTCATTATATGTGAGTCACAGCCGGCTTTGTGTTGGCTTAACTGTATTCTTTAGCAAGTAAAACTGAGGCATTCAATTTGCAGCAGCAACACCTGTTAAAGAAAGCTTAAGACCATCATAAATTGGTCCCAAGCAGTGAAATGAATTTGCTTCCAATCAAGAAGACATTAAATTTCTTTTAAATTGACAATAACATAATACAGATTTCTTTTGACTGACAGGACAGAAAACCCAAACATTCTGTAGCAATCTGTCTTGTGATCTGAATCCCACAATGAACTGTTTCAATTTTCACGTGTTTGGGATTACACAGTAAACCCTAGATCCCTGTGTCTCTATGAAGTGACTCCAGCTTTTGGCAATGGTTGAACAACACTGTATTTATTGCCTTTCCTTTTCATGGCCTCTCTACCAAAAATATCATGTAAAAGAAGCAGAAAGGGAACAGAAGTGGGTGAGAAAAGAACTCAAAGGAGCCAGCTGAGGAAGGAATGACTGTCACAAGACAGAAGGCATTGTAGGTGTTTTTTTTATTAAGCAAAGTAGTGATGGGAAACACTCATTCATTTTATTCTGAAGTCTTACAGAGTAGTTCTGCCTCAAAGAGGTTTGGCTGTGGTGTATCTGGGAAGGGACATAGCTGCAAATGAGTTCCAGTAGACTGCAGATGCAAGGAGGCCCTGGGAAAATGAGAAATGGGTGTGGGGTAGCTAGTGACCAGTTTCTTTGTCTTTATTTCTCCTCTTCTGATCTGTTTTGCTCACGGTTCCTCTTTCTCTTCACTGCCTGCCTCCCTCTTGGCATCCTGGTTAGGCTCCTGGGGAGCTGTGTTTGTCAAGACCTGGGTGTGCAAGTTCAGCAGTGTAGAGTCCTCTAGGTACATGGGGTGCCCTGTGACCCCTCTAGGACCCAGCTGAATCCCCAGAAGTGGGTGAAGGTGCAGGCACAGCCTTGTCCATCCTGGCCTGAGCTGAGCCCTGAAGCGCAGCTAAACCAGGCAGGTGCCAGGGGGCATTCTGGCACACATCCCACCACAAGGACAGGAGATGCCAAGTGCTATTTCTGCTCTTCAGCTTTGGCCTGAAGTGGCAGCTTTTTATGATTGAAATAGATTTAGTTTGCCTTTGCCCAAATGCTCGCTTTTCCATCCCTCTTGTGCATTCTGCAGTGCCTGTGCCACCTCTGGACATTCAGTAGATCATGTTTCAGGGAAGAAGTCCCAGTTGCCTTTGCTTTACCGGTTGGCCCTTAACTCTGGTCTCAGTTACCAGGGACTGCACATATTAATATTAGTCTGAACTGCAGAAGTGAGGAGCTTTAAACAGCTTAACAACCACAACACAGCTGAGGCCTAATATTGTTTCCTCTAATCAAGGGATGTTAACTGTGGAGAGGTTTTGAGGTGCGCCTGACAATGGGGTGTCTGCACAGAAAAGGCAGATTTTCATGGCTTTCTGTAGAATCTGCATATTTCCTTGAGGACCTAATGAATTAAATATTAAGTCAACGTATATTATGGTAGATATAATTCCATGATTAAATTCAGAAAAAAAAAGAGGTAAAAAGGCATCTACATGTGAAGATATCCAAGACCTCTATATCTCACAGCATAATTGGAAGTGTTAAAATGCAGTATTCTCCTAGGAAGTTCTGCTATAGCCAAAATCACATTGTGGGTGTCTGTATTTATTATTTCATGTTGATTTTCTGCATCACATACATTCAGTTTGAGAGTAAAGTGGATGTTTGTTTCCTGACTGCAGACCTTCCAAACGATACGTAGACCTGTACTGGCAAAGTCATTTACACAGCTACCAAACATGAATGGCTAATTGGCCAAACTGTGCCACTATTGAACATCATAGAGTTCTGTTGGCCTCACTGCAATTAGACAGGTTGTGACTAATTAGCTCTCTGTAAACACTTCAGAGGATGATGCATATGATAGAATAGAAACCTCAGCTCCTGTCTGCCTATCTACATCAAGTCTGCAGAGCAAAATAAAGGGAAAAGCAGCAGAAGAAACTCAGAGTTTCGTTAAACTCCCTGAGCAAGAAGATGCTCTTGTTATGTGGCATTTTTTCACAGCAAAATTACATACAAATGGAACAAAATCCCCCTCCTCCCCTGTCTTTGGGCTGCTAAATGCCTTATTAGATGCTTTTTTTCCCCCTAGCCTAAGGAATCTCTGACAGAAGACCATCAGCCCCTTGGATTGATAATTCAGGATCTTCCTTCCTTGTTCACGGACCATTTCTCATACACAAGGCCAGGAATGATTTTAAGGGAACTGCAGATTAAAATATGTTGTGCAGCTCTTTCCATGATAGCTCTTGGGAGTAAACAAGGAAAGCGCTTTGTGAGCAATTGGTATCCATTCCCTTCCATTCCTGTGCATTCAGAGAATCATACAAAGCCTGAAGACAAGAACAAAATATGGCCATGGGGATCTTTGGAAAATAATATGTCTTCTCTTCAGGTTTCTTATGGCTAACATTTGCTACTTTTCCTATATGAAAGCAGAAAGTGGGAATAAGGGCATCATCCATATTCCTAAGGAACATAAATACATCCAAAGCTTGTCAACAGCTTGGGTATCAGGAGACCAGAGACGTGGAGACCACAGACCTTTGTGCTATGTACCCAGAACTTGATATTTCATTCCTGGCACATGTCAATCTTTTTCCACCTAGAGGAGTAAACAACTCTAACACCCAGGATGGATTACTTCTGAAGCCTGTTTAGCCCAACAAATCACAGATATTTTCTTTCAGTGAAGACACGATGTCTGATTAATGAATATGCCAGGACTGGTTTTGCAGTGATTTCTGTTTTGCAAACTGTATTGCTTTAAATACAAAGAAAAGTAAAGGTTAGTTTTGTTTTGTTTTTCTTCTTTGGAACCTTAAATAAACAAAGAAGGAATTTCAGAATTGGAAAGAACCTTTATGTTCAAAATAAGAGGCTTGACTAATTTTGAATAAATGATACCACTTTCCTCTGCTTAAAGGTCCATTAAGTAAAATCAAATTGCAAGGTCCTGATTGTGATCAGATAGCTGCAGTATGCTAATAGCCTTTGTTTGTACATGAGTGGGAGTATGGGGAAGGAAAATGCTTTCATAGAAAAAAAAGCAAACAGCACTGTTCTGTTTGCAAGGATATTAGGAGTCTGCAGATGAGTGAGGTAAACAATTGATTTTATTAATAGCTGCAGATCAATGCCACTAGATTAGCAGAATCTCAGAATAAAGCAAGAAACCAGAACATTTCTTTCTAGTCACACCCCTTCTCCTCCACTGCTGAGCATAATCCCTGGCTATGAATGGCACCAGTAACATACCCTGCCAAGTATGGGCTCAAATTTTAACACCCAATAAAAAATTTATCCAGATTAAAAATCTAAATGGAAATGTAGCCATGTGCACATACTGAGGAGGGGCATGCTTTCTGTACTGATAACAGCAGATGAATGATTGAATGACTCAGAAAGTGGTACAACTCCTCTTTTTCTTTCCACGTTTCTTCCAGGAAGAATAAACTAATCCAAGCAGAGAGAGGTTTGCTTACTGTCTTTTTTTTGACCAGGGAATATCTGCCCAACTCCAGCTGCTTCACCCATACCCAGGGTGGGACGTGGAAGTAAGGAGCTCCTGTACTTTCTTCCAGGCTGGAGCCAGAAAATGATCAGAGCTGACCAAGAAACAGAGGTGTGGATGCAAGACGTGTGTCTGTGAGTTTTGAAGGGGTCGTGGGAGATAGTTATCAGGCTCATTAGTGCTGAAAGTCTGTGTGTGTGTGTGTGTTGTCTTTGGCCTTGTCTCTTCAACTTATCAACAGCTAGCTGAACATGAGCCAGGAGTGTGCCCAGGTAGCCAAGAAGGCCAATGGCATCCTGGCTTGTATCAGAAATAGTGTGGCCAGCAGGATTAGGGCAGTGATCATCTCCCTGTACTTGGCACTGGAGAGGTCATGGCTCAAATCCTATGTTCAGTTTTGGCCCCTTAGACTTAGCAAATGAAGAACTAGAGCTCTTTAAGTGACCCATTATTCTCTTTATATTATCCTGGTCACATGGTATATTACAAAATTCAGTCATTTGAAGTGGGTATCCTATTTCTTATTTTGCACTGAGCACAATTTGAGAGAGGCAACGTAAGGTGTACACTTTCTTTGGGTTAATCAGCTGTACATGTCCGGGGAGAAATAATTTGCAACTTGCTGTTCCAGGGAAAAATTCTCAGAGGTTGCAATGGATCACACTCCAAACAAGATTCAAAATGTCCTGCAGGTACAAGGAAAGGAAAAGCCATAGTGGGATGTATGGACAGGAAAAACGCAAGATCTGGAACAGCCCTTTTATTTGCACCTGGTACTGAGAACGTTTCATGGGATTCATCCAGGTTTGAGCACCACACTTCAATCAGTGTGTGGCTCAACTCTTCCCTCAGCTGGAGAGAGGGAAGAGGCAAGCACCAAGGCAGATCAGAGATCTGGAAAATGTGATTTCAGAGCAAAGTCTGCAGTTAATTAGCTTGAAGAAGAAAGAACTAATGAGGCAGTGTAGTAACAGTCATCAAATACTTAAAAGTATGCTGTGAAGAAGAAAGGCGCAGTCCACTGTCTGTGCCACCGTGTCTGTGCCATGGTGGATGCCTGATGCAGGAGGCCTCCCTGCCTGCAAGGAAGGATTGGGTCAGATGTGATGGACCTTGCAAGGACAAGGCTTATCAGACAGAACATTGACACCCCTCTTTCAGGCTCTTGCCTCTGCCAGTGGTGGGTAATGGAGGTTTCAGAAGACATGCAAAAACTCTGTAACACAAGAGTGAAACAAACTGGATGTCAAAAACCTGTTAGTATTTAGATTCCTTGTGGAAGATGATGACTTTACGATATATTGTATTTTTAAGCTGACCCAGGGTAACAATAGACATTCTCAATGTGCATATAAATTTCTGACCTTTTAACATTTTTTTACTGGATGAATTGCCTCAGTGATAGCTAGTGGCAATGAATTCCATATTTAACTGTGCTTTTGGGCAAAAGTATGTCCCGTCTTAACAGTTAGTTATGAGTTATAAAGAAAAGGTAATTAGGAGTTCCCAAGTTGCCTCCTCTACATTATTCACTCCTCAGTATACCTCTATGAAGCTCCATGTTATTTATTTAGTCTCCAGGCTAAGGAGTTTCAAGTTTTTCACTATCTTTTCCTATGGAAGTCTTTTTGTGCCTGTAGTAATTTTCATCACTGGCCTCTGAATCATCTATGCTGAACAACATATGCAAATCCATTTTTTTTTCCTGACTGAAGCAAGGAAAGAAAATGCATGGGTGTTTTGAGGTGGCTTTATTTTTGTGGGGGGAGGGTGGATTTTATGTTCATGTTTGTTTTCTGAACATTTTTTGCATGGCTGATTTTCCACAGATTTCAAAATATGTGGCTACAGTGGAAGAATTGCAGACAGTTCTCCGAGTTTGCTCTGAACTTGGGAAACAGTGCGTGCAAGGCATATTGATTTCTTTGTCTGTATTGATCCTTCTTCATTATTTAACTCTCAAGCCCATAAAATCTGATGGTTAGAAAAAAATGTCTTATTAAAATTTCTGTTACAGGTGATATGTGTCCTTCCATTTTAAAAGAGTAGCAAAAAACTGAATTCAAGATTATTCTTTTCTCTCATAGAATTAAAAGTTAATCTCAATAAACATAAAGAAATAAAGAACAACACACAAAGCAATGTATGCTCTGTTCTACTTGTCGACTATATGTGAATGGGATCCTTGTATTTCTTGTCCTTGCTCTGTCTTTTTAAGTACTGTGTGGGTTTTTTCAACCGGTATGTGGTGCACGGTGATAACCTGCACTTTTGCTTCAGTGCTGCACTTCTGCTCCAAAGCAAATTGCTAGCTTAAGTACAGTCTTCACTCCTAATGGCCAGGCAGAAGATAAGAAGACATGACTACACTCCAAACTCAGAGCTAGCCCCATGCCCTTGATAGAGGAGCTGCCTGGCAGTGTAAAAAGTACAAAACTGACCCCATCTGCAGAAGTAATAATGCCAGGGGGGTTTGATAATGTCAAGGAGGTGAGGAGGGTTCCCCCAGGAAGAACATCTCAAGGCAACAGGGACAAAGTGAATCTCAAGCTTTCTTAGCACAAAGTTATGTCTCTGAGAGATATCAAACCCTGCCTTATGAGATAACAAATCGCAGCATTTAAAAAATATTTCAATGACAATGTTACTGTTGTGAAAAGTGATCAGCTGGGCATACTCACTTTGTCTGCCTTCAGGTCTTTTTGTCACAGAATTATAGCATAGAAGATGACATTTTGTTGGAACTTTTTACTTATTTGCATTATGGTTAGAGGTAGACACAGAATTCTAATATCATATATGGGTTGCCTGACATTTGAGGGCTCATATCAGATCTTTTGGGTTATATGAATATTTCCTTTGATGTAATGATATTCTCTATTCTTACAAGAGCTATTTAAAAGACAAAGAAAAATCTCTTTTCAAAATGTGTTAATGAAATAGCATCCCATATCACCTAATGCACTGTGCATTTCATAAATATGTATTGCAAGTGAGGACAGCCAGCTTTCCCATGCTTGTCTCAGTCTAATTCTTTGAGATCTTCCAGGTCATGGAAGCTTTATTGGAGAAATACAGACATAGTGTTGAGACTGATCTGCCTTTTGGATATTACATTAATGCAGATAGCCCATAAAGAGAGTAGATGGACTCAGAGCTCTGAGCCTTTGAGCACTGGAAGTATACAAGTATTCATTCCATTTACTTGATAATTCATGCATCAAATTACAGTTTAGAACACATTCATGTATCACTGGCTGCTCCTTCTAAACCTCTATAGACCCATTATGACTGTGTGCATATTGGATTGCAACTTCTGAATATTCAGATCTGGTAGGGCTGTTTTTCTTCACTTTATGGTGTTTTATGCAGTAATAGAGCAGCTGTGAGCAACAAACCACATCTTTTTCTTTTTTTTTCTTCATAAAGTTACATGAATCTAGTTCATCCTGTTACAGAAAATTTACCATAAGAGTCAGCAAAAGTTGTGGAGAACACAAGGTGTCCAACTGGTAAGACCAGCATCTCTGCTGAAGTATAAGCAACAGGCACAAGAAAACAAGACCAGAAATCAATGCTATAAAACCAATGTGCTGGGAAATAAGCTAACCTGGACATGCTACACCACCTACCATTTCCTTTGGGAGAACTATATTTGGAAAGCTGATTGGAAAAAAGTATAATTAGTGTAATACAAGTAAGCAGGTAGTAGTATGTGTGATGGGGACACCTCCTTTGATCACAGGACACACCCTAACACTGTAGGACTTTACTCTCCCTGATTCTGGAAAATGGTGAGATTCAACCAAGGAAGCATCAGGGGGATCTTGAGGACATCAACAGCTCTTTTGCCTCTGGACTAGTTCTGTCCAAGATGTATTGTGTAATGAATGAATGCCTAGTTCCCTAATTTCTTTTTGTGCCCTTTTCCATCTCCATCCCTATTTGTTCTTTTTTTCCATTTTATTTGTTCTTTTGTTCTTTTTCTACACTACTTTCTTTTTTTTCCCCTTTGTGTGTGATTTGGATGTCCTTACATACATTGGTTTGCATTTTGATGTGTCTGTGTCTTTTTGTGTGAATCTGACATGCTCGGCTAAGATGGCAACTTTTGTTGCTGCATTGAGCAGACTATCAAAAAAGGAGCTACCAGCGAGTCAGTCCAGTGCCAGTCCAAAGACACCAGCCCTTGAAAGAGCTAAGAAGAGTGTGTGTGGTGCCTGCTGTTCTCTAGAGCCAGTCTCAGAGTCCAAAGTCTAATTTTTTCTGTCTTTGATGCTTCTTATTTGGTGCACATTTTGTCCTTCAGGGAACCAAGATGTGACAAACCAGCTGCAACCCAGCTCAGATGACATTTTGTCTTTCCTTTAATGAGAACAATTACTATAATCTCTAATATTAGTCAAATGGTTGCCAAATGATCTCTCTACAGCTAAAGTCTAAGGAAATATGGCATATTGCTAAAAAGAAGTTACTTCACTGTTTATATGTCAGAGGCATTAATCTTCTTTTCTTATTCTGCATCTTTAATAAAGGATGATAGATTTTTAAGCTAGTTGTTTACTATGGTATTAAGCAGACAGAGATTTCTCTGTCAAAACCATGAATGTATTTAATTGTCTAATGTTCTGCAGTGACAAGGTTGTGTTAACACCACTGAGCCTCTAAACTTGTAAACCCATTGAAACCAACATATACTTCAGTTGTTTTTCTCTTCATGTCAGGCTGTGTCCCAGGAACCACAGAGGCTATTTCCATTGCCTAATTTTTCACAGTGCCCACACCCAGATAACTTTCCCCATTTCCCTTCAGATCTCATCTTAGTTATGTTTTCCCATTGGCAAACTGAGTATCACTATCGTTCTCTCCAGCAAAGCAGGCTTTGGGCATGAGCCTAAGGTTACTTCTCTTCACCTGGTCCCAGGCAGAGCTTCTAATGGCTGCCTGTTCTTCCAGAGGGATAGATGTCCTGTCTTTAGAAGTCCAGCCTATTGACTCATTCCAGGACCACACTCTTAATGTTATTTTGGCTTCACCTGGCCTGCCTTTGTTACTGACTCCCCATCAGCCTCCAGCATGGGGAACTGAAACTCAAATATGCCTGCACCCTAGACCACAGAATCATAGAATTTTAGGGAATAGAATGGACCTTACAGATTATCTAGTCCCAACCCCCTTTGCCATGGTCAGGACACCTCCCTATTAGACCAGGATGCTAATGTTATTTTGGCTTCACCTGGCCTGCCTTTGTTACTGACTCCCCATCAGCCTCCAGCATGGGGAACTGAAACTCAAATATGCCTGCACCCTAGACCACAGAATCATAGAATTTTAGGGAATAGAATGGACCTTACAGATTATCTAGTCCCAACCCCCTTTGCCATGGTCAGGACACCTCCCTATTAGACCAGGATGCTCAAGGCCTCATCTCATCCAGTGAACAAAGAGTCCCTCTTCAGCTCCCTTGTAGGTTCTCCTTCAGATACTGAAAGGTTGCTCTAGGATCTCCACACAACCTTCTCTTCTCCAGGCTGAACAGCCCCAACTTCCTCAGCCTGTCTTCATAGGGGAGATGCTCCAGTCCTCTTATCAACTTCATGGCCTCCTCTGGAGTTGCTCCAGCAGTTCCATATGCTTCTTGTGTTGAGGACACCAGAACTGCACACAGTATTCCAGGTGGGTTCTCATGAGAGCAGAGCAGAGGGGGAGAATCACCTCCTTCGACCTGCTGGTCACGCTCCTTTCGATGCAGTTCAGGATTCAGTTGGCTTTCTGGGCTCCTAGCACACACTGATGGCTCATTGTGTGTTTCTCATCCACTGTGATTCCCAAGTCTTTCTCTTCACTGCTTGTTTAAATTACTTCCCCACCCAACCTGTAGGTGTGCTTGGGATTGCCATCACTCAGATGTAGGACCTTGCACTTCATTTTATTGAACTTCATAAGGTCTGCATTGTCCCACCTCTCAAGCCTGTCAAGGTCCCTCTGGATGGCATCACAGGATGATCTGAGATGCTCCTATGTGATGAGGCACCAGACTGGGGTGCAGGATGGTGCAGTGCAGGGATGCTGCATGTTTAATTAACAAGGATAGATGCAATCTCAGGTTGCTTTTATCATCTGTCCAGATGCTGACTTGCTGCGTTTCTCTCTCCTACCTGATTCTGCTGACCACTACCTGAATTGGCTTACTGCTGCTGTTCCTCATAGGAAAAAACCACTCGGCAATGCCTAAACTGACCAGCATTTGAATACTGATAGAAATATGTATGCAAATATGACATAGTAACTTACTCATTTTGTCAAGTGTGTGTGTGTGTATGTGTGTAGTGTCTTCTAAAACCCCCTAAACTCTCCATAAATCCATTCAGTCTTTTTCTGCTACCTATGATTTGTTAAAGTAAAAGTTTAAATAAAATGTGTCTGATATTGTAAAGCTGAGTTTATGCAAATCTAGAAAGTGATGCAAATGTCAACCTACTTGTTTTTACAGATGATGTTGGTAGGTATATATAACCTATCAGTTCTTAACATGAAGCCATTGCTGTGATAATACTTCTGTGCATATTAAATGGTTCCAAAATGAACGTGTGCCCTAGCCAACACTCAGGTGTTTACAACTTAGAAATTTTAATTTGAAGAGAACAACAACAAAAAAGAGCTCATCTACACCACTGAATGATGTTACACAACATTTCATTTTGAAGAACAAAACAATTTTTAAACTATAGAAGTCTTGATAAATAGCCAAAACTAACTAATTCCTACTTTCACACATTATAACTAACCTGAGAAGTAATTTGCCCAAGCTTTTTGTTTGTTTGTTTGTTTTTGCCTTTGTATTGCAATGTATTAACAGCATGTGCAAAATTATCACTCTCTGAAGGACACAGGAAAAAACTGCTGCAAGGAGAGGTCCTACTAAAAGGCATCAACAATGTTGCAAGCAGTTGTCTGACAGTAACTTAACCTTTTTTTCTTTTAACATTCATTAAAAATACCAGATCAATAACAACAGAAGCAGAGCATTTCTGGTCATTTACACAAACTAGACAACAAACACAAAGTCTTTCCCCATACACCATAAAAACACATCACTTGTGTGTCAAATTGCAAAGGTCTTTGCAGCATTTCAGTATTTTTTCTTCAAGATTACAAAGAAACTCATGCTGGCTGGAAAACTGGAGATTTTTTTCTTCTACTGATATAAAAAAGCAGCTCCAAAACATTAAGTCTTCCTGAGAGGGGTTTTTCTCAGCAGCCAAAACAAAAGAGAACTACTTCAAGCCATATTTATTTTTCTGCTCCTCACCACTGAAATGGACAAAAATTAATCAAAACACCCAGTCTCATTCTTCCTCCTCCTATTCTTTTCATTTTCACTGAAGAGAGATTTCAGTGCCTTGTAAACTTT
Organism: Acanthisitta chloris; assembly: GCF_000695815.1. Classification (NCBI taxonomy): domain Eukaryota; kingdom Metazoa; phylum Chordata; class Aves; order Passeriformes; family Acanthisittidae; genus Acanthisitta; species Acanthisitta chloris. Next base: position 107,393 of record NW_008651492.1, read on the forward strand.
TTTGAAAAGCAAAAAAATAAATCAATAAAAATTAAAGCTTTAATAATACACTTTGGAACATTCTACTTGTACTGAAGAAGTAGGAAAACAGGCTTCAAATCTCTGCTTTGAAACAGGAAAAGAAGAATGATTTCATATTGGACTTCCAAAGACATCATAAGAAATTTGGTTGTATGTTGCCTTTAATCTCTCATGTTTATTTTATGCCACTTTGCATAAATAATTAAGCATCCATGAGTATAAAAGAGAAATGGGAAGGACTTTACAGCACTGTGGTTAGGATACTCACCTGAGAGTCTAGAAACCTGCGTTCAATTTCCACTAAAAATAATATTTGTCTATTTTAGTCAGTGGAGCAACAGTGCTAGGATGGAGAGCAAAGATGCTGCTGGCTGAAATATGCAGTACCCTTTTCCAGGGTTCAGATTATGCAGGTTTTCACACAGAGGAGAGAACTGGCTGAAATTACCAGAATCCTCTTAATTGACAGGCATGGTGATTGCAGGCCCCATTCCTTTTTAGCTAACACACTGCCACATCCCATTTCAGTCTGTCCAAGCTGTTGCACAAATGCAGCCTAGATTCACAGTTATGTCTATAAATACCCTATATTGGAAGGGCATTATTTTGTATATTCAAATATACAGACAGGCAGATAGATTTTCACCCTTATTTTCAACAAACATTTTCGAAGACAGAAATATGTTTTTGAGATTGACTGGTCTATATATCATATTCAGCACAGGCTAACCACTTGCCATTTTCTAAGTCATACAGTAGACTTGGCTAAACTTTAGGCAGCAGTTGTATGCAGAGACTTACTTTTAAACTGTTGACATACTGTGAACTGTGAAAGCACCAGTAAAAAAAAATTAGCATTTCTCAATATAGGTCTCTAAAACACACACATAGTTTAAAATAAATTGACTGAACATTTAAACCTGCTTAATTTTGGAATCAATTCCACGTTTGAAATAATCTACAAGTTGAAACAGCTGAAGCATAAAATGTATTTGAAACCGAACAAGTTTAAATATTGAATCAATTTTGACATAAATGTGTTTGCATATTAAGGCATTAAAAATGAATCCAGTTTAAATACTAAGCTGATGAGAGAAAAAGCTGTGCTAGGGAAAAAAGATTAAGGATGACCACTAAAATTACAACACACTCAAATATTAGAAAATCCTGGAATTTGTTATTTAATCTTAGTGAAACAGCTACGGCTAAAGGAAAAAGAAAAATCCAGTAAGCATCGGTATGTAAAAGAGTTAGTAAGGCATTTGAGAACACTGAATGGTGATGGGTGAAGAGTTGCTTACTCAGGTTTTACTTAGTGTTTACCTGATTTCAAGGATCATCCTACAAAATCCTCTTCCACTTGCAGCTCTACTGTTTTTCTCCCCTTCCCTTGGGAGTGAAGGAAGTGCCCACAAACCTCACCCTTCCACTCTGTAATGGCACAAGCCATAATCTTTTGGTATGAGCTAACTGTAATTGGGACTCAAAAGGTTTTCTTCATGTAGCCAAACACACCACATAAACATATTCACAGTCTGGTGCAGCTTTCATCCCCCTTTCCAAGTAAAGAATAAACTGCAGGTCATAGCATGGTCTTGGTCCTTCCTCACCTATAACCCTGTCTGCAGGATGTGGGGGGGATGGGGAGTGAGGGAAGAGAAGCAACAGTAGAGTGCAAAATTCTGCAGGTGAAAGGAAAATAAAGGCAGAGGGGCAAACGTGCTTGGGTAAAAGAAATATAAAATAAAACCCCACATGCTGCCATAAGCAATTTCCTTAGGTTTAGAAGTCAGGCTAAATTAGAGCCCGCTGCCTTGGACCCATCCAGCTGCAAGAGGCTGGTAAGACTGGGGT
>NW_008651492.1:109300-116173 GCF_000695815.1 Acanthisitta chloris
GCTAGAAGCACCAGCAGGTTCAGTAACTCAGCCCACATTTTTCACCTGAATTCAGATGACTGAGTATTGCCAGATTTCATGCTATTTAGTCAATTACTCACTTGGGCTGCTCATCGTCTGTTGGGAAAGCTGCACCCACCTTGCTCCGTGTGCTGCTCTGAAAGTTTACATTCTGCCTCCAATATTAATTCCACAGCCAGAGGGAGATGACTATTGCTTAACCATTTCACCTTTGAAATTGTCCCTTTCTCCGCGTCACTGTCTGACACAGAGCTTAAACAGCACAGGTGTTCCAGGCGGGGAGTAATCTCAACAGGCAGGAACACAGCCTCTGGAAAAACACCATGTAATCAGTAGCTAACAGCACTAAACTGTCGATGTTTCAAGTTTTAGTACTTACCAGGTCTCTTGAGACCTTGTTGCCATTTATGGGAGACCCGATGTCTCTCTTGACACCTGGTAGCCATTTATGCTAGACTTCACAGTGCTGACTTTTACAAACCTCAGCAGCAAAGCCCATAAACCACCTCAACACCCTGCCCTAGGTACAAGAAGGTGGCATTTCTGTAGGGATGAATGAAACTAGCATCCAAAGTCTTGCATATCTGGAATGCTCAGGTCTGTGTTCACCAAAACAATCATTACTGCAAATACTAACAGCCTGTGGGCTAAATAATTCCTTAGGGAGAAGGACCTCTGGAATGGAGTCTGCTTACTGTTGAAGTTTCAAATAGGATGGCAGTTTTTGGTCTTTGTACTTTCTGTGTGGAAATCTCAAAGAAGTTATTTTTTTAGCAGCATTTAATTTTAATAACAGAAAAGTTTATGCATGACAAGAGCTATTGTCTGCCAATGTGAATTTGAAGACCATTAAACTGTGTTTATAATGCTAAAGAAGTGTTGCCTGTAGTTGTGCCATGCACATTAAAAATGTAGCCTTTGGAGAAAAGTAAACAGTGATGCTTGATGGTAGGAGGTATAGAACCAGCCTCCTGCCTCACAACTATGGGATTCCTCCCTGTAAGAGCAAGGCACACCAATCATATTGCCCTCCATCTGTATTTTTGGTATTTGCCTGCATTTTAAAAACAACAAATAATGGAACCTGAAAACACAGTACCATTCACTACTCTTCATCTTTACTTCTATAGGTTCTCCTCTTGCCTATGAGGATGCCAGACAGTTTTACTCTGTGACATGTTGCATGTCCCTTGTATACACTGACTGGAGTTTAATCACTCAGTTTTATTGGACTGAGGGTCACAGAAAGATAAATATTAAGAAGTGTGAACAAGAGCTCAATAATTGTATCAACTGCTTGTTAGCTCTTTTTTGTCTAAACGACCTGTGATCCATGAAAATGGATGATCCATGAAGCTGTTCCCAGTCTTGTGAATGCATTTGCATCACTTGACAGCAACTCACTGAAGTGCTTCATGGCCCTGGGTGCATACGAGTACAGAGAGTCCAGAGGGCAGTGAGGCAGCTACACCTGTTTTGCACCACAGAGAGTAGATGCAGATGTTTTGCACATGCTTAAGAAAACTCGTCCAGGGCACTCTGTTGTTTCCTTCTGAGACAAAGGCCCTTCTGAACCACACACCAGTGAGTTGCATCTCTCCATATGCTTCTGTGAGAGAAGTCCCACACTGAGCTCATCTTGGTGATACAAAGTGATATCCTTTAGTCTTTCAAGTGTGTGGGGTTTATCATTAACTGTATTGGGGGTAAAATCTAACACAGTGTTTTTGTCAGCCCTAGCTGTGAGGACTGGCTGTGTTGGACACCTCCCCAGCAGCTCTGGAGCACATGACAGACTCCTGCTGCATGGATTTTCTTTAATTTCCTTCATTCATTACTGACAACCTTTCCTTCATCCTTTATCATACATGAAGCATTTTCAGTATAAAAGGAGTGAAGGAACTCGATCCTGCTTCTTCCTATCTCAGCCTGAATAGGTTAAATTGCCATGGTTACCTCTCCTCTGCTGCTAGGCCTTGAAACACATCTCTATTTCACTTTAGCTTTCCAAGCTCAAAGCTGAGCTCTAGACAAATTTAGGAAGACTTTTCATCAGGATATTAGCTTCTCTCCCAGAAGTCCCCTTGTGGGTTTTGTTCATGCCTCCAGCTTCCTTCTGTGCCTGTTTAAACCAACAGTTGCAGCAAACCTCCAAATCAACAGCCTTGTCAGGATGAATAATCTAAAATTAATGTGCACTTGTCGACATGAATTACTGTTCCTGACAGAGACACGTTGCCTGCGCTGGCTACAAACCGACAATCCTTCAGAAGAAGTTTGCTCACCGCAGTACAAGGGCTGATGGAGAGCCGGGATAGGGCTGGGAGTCGGATTTCAGATGATAAGTACAATGGTTCCTGACACATAAGACTCAGAGTGAATTCACCAAAGACCAGGCTGCTTACTTTTTTCCCTGCTGTTTGCTTTATTCTCACTGGTGATGGTTATTGCATTTATACAACACCCCCTGAGAAATCATCTAGATGGGTTTTGAACATCTTGTTTTTACCATCCTCAATTTCAAGTTGTGGAGCAGAAGCGTGAATAATCCAGTGTACCACCACTAATACATTACAAATGCATACTTTGACTTTGTGCCTGGCGTTCCCACTCCTACCTTGGTTTTTTTTTTTTCCCCATCCTTAGCTCTTGCAAGCCTTTCTCGGCAGCCAAGTGTGCTCTTTTCAAGTGTTGTGGGCAAGCTGTAGCGAATGATGGGGGCTTTGGAGCCAGAGAAATGCAGTATTTGAGAGCAGTATAGGGTTACAGCTGCTAGCACAGCACCTGCTGAAGTAATCAAATCAATTTGGAGTGAAAATAACAGAATAAAATACTGCTGTTATTTTTTAGTTTTATTCTTCCTAATTTGGATTGAAAATAACAGAATAAAATAGTGCTGTTATTTTTTAGTTTTATTCTTCCCTTTCTTACACAGCTCAGTAATCAGCATTTAGCATATTGCTGCATTCTTAAAGTTAACTCTCATGGAACTAAAGAATTCTTCTTCATGAATACCAAAGGACTTGGTCTTTTGCAATTTAATAGGTAACAGAGTCACTTTAAACATACTGTCTCTAAGCTTTCATATGTCAACACAGTTATATGAAAATTGAAGGAGGTTTTTATTTTTGGTTTTGTTTAAACTTTGTCACTCCCTCACCACCTCTGCTCAGCTACAACTTGGGCTGGACTCCTTCATCTCCACATCTTTCTACTCCAGGATGACCTGTCAGTAGTGGGGTGGTACTTCACACAAGGATGCCTTTATGGGGAGACCCAGAACATTTCAGGAAGCTCAGAGGCAAGTGGTGTCTCCTGGTGGAGGGATGCATTTGGGGAGAGAACATGTGCACTGCCCATACTGAAGGCAGCTGCAGCCTGGCTGCTTTGCTGTCTTTGAGCAAAGACAGCCCTGAGTGCCCAGGCTCACAACACCAGCACTCTGCTTCACCCAAATCTAGGCTAATCCTGCACCCTTTGTGACAGAGGTGGCTCATGGGGGTCTGAGTCTGCAGCCCTTGTCTCTACAACTTACACCAGCTCCCACCCAGCTCTCATCGCCTGGCAAAGCCACTCTGGGGAGGGAACCAGTCCTTCTCTCCTCCATGCTGGCATGCACCAGGGAGAAGACGCAGATGCTGACATTTTAGTGTAGAACTTCCAGGCTGCTCAAGGCACTGAGGCCCTGGGAAATACTGGCCAACTGCCCTGATCTGGGCGAATGAATCCTTGGCTGGGAAAAGCCTGCCCCTGGGAAAGGCTGTTCTCCTTTCCTGATGCTCCCCTGAGATGACATGGCAGGCTGCCTGCCCACTCCTGTACCCATCCACTAGCAGGCTGGAAGCACATCTCTCGGCTGGCTGATCTGGGGGTGGCAGCAGGGGCAAGATGTAGGAGAGGCAGCTCCTGGCAGTCAGAGAGGAGCAGCCTGATCCTTGGGAAAGTGCAGCCTGCCTGTGGGGGAGAGACATGTAAGAGTGAGCAGAGGAGAGGCTGCTGAGGTTGGGGCAAAGGGTGAAAACGCCACAGGGCAGTGGTGGCATGTGAATAGATTTGCCAACAGGAAAGAGCATCCCCTGATGCTCTTCCTAGGGGACGATTCTAGGTAATTTCTGGGGAATTGTAAATTATTTTTCTTTATTGTTTTCCCCTACTCTTTTTCCACTTTTCTAAGAAGAAAATTACCTAGAATTTACTAAGCTGCACAAACAGCTAGTTGGCAGCTTTCAGCATATTTGGAAAAACATTTCCTTGGCAGAAGAGCATACAGGTTTGTAACTCTGAGATGACATTGTAATAATACGCCAAGGGACTCAGACTAGCATCCCAGTGGATTAAACATAAAAGAGTTACCAGCAGTGTCTTTTCACAAGGGACTTACTGCCTTAGAAATACATGTTCCTGGCTGGTGCTGAAGAACAAACACCTCAGCAGCCCTTGGCTAATGCTGTGTGGCCCATTTATTCATCCTTTGCTGACTGCAAACAAAACTGAGGGCTGTGTGTGATGCATGCTGAGGTCTGGATGTGAAGCATGCCTTTATTTCTTGCTCTTGCTTTGGGACTCTTGTCCATCCAGGGAGAAGCATGCTGAAAAAGATCTGAATTTGAGCTAGGAGAGTTTTATGGACTGGAGGAACAAGAGATCATGCATGGGGCAATCAAGAACAAGACATTAAACTGCAGAAATTATCTCCCAGTATATAGTGTAGTTTCATGGCTAAGCAAGCTCATTTCTGCTGTGAATCTTCCTGCAAAAGTCCTGGGAAGTTGAAAGGTATCAACATTTTAACACCAAAATTGTCCAACTTGTGCACTCAGAAGAACTTGAAGGTTTCAGCAGAGGGATGACACACAAGCAACAAGCTTCGGGGAGCCATGTTTATGTAGAAAGGGAAAAGGGTCAATTTAAACCCAGGTAGAATTTGAGCGCTGGTTTTACAGGCCTTCTGAGCCTCAAATCATCTTCTCCAGCACCCAGTTAACACTCACTGCTCCGGAAACAGGCTCAGGGCAGCTGTAGGTTCAGATATTACCCTGTGCTCCCTATCTGTTCACTGCCCTGCAGGTCCTGGGGACACACAAAAGGGGGGAACAAAATAAAAGTGATCCCTGACAATTATTTTTGAAGAGCATCAGGCTCTTAATGACACATCTCACCATGTACTGTTGGTTTTGTGCACCTTTTCATAGGAGCTAGGTGAGCCAACCTGACTTTTTTTCACTTTATTTTCCATTTTGCATGGCTTTCTGAAGACAGGCTGCTGGGGGGCATCGTCAGCACACTGACTACCTGCTGCCTTTTAGAGTACAGGTTACATCTCATCACGTTATGCTATGGCATGTGCCTATGAAGACAACATGAGGTGAGATCATGCCACAGAAATTAACAATGCAGAAAGACATTTTCTTGATTCACAGCAAGGCATTAACTTATACATCTGAGTAGTGGATTAAGGGCTTCCAGCAGTGAGGTGGGGAGGAAGTAAGAGAACAAGCTGCCAACTGGTAAATATCCACACTAATTTTGCAAATGCAGGTATTTCATGTCTTTCCTAATCTAATCGTGAATGCAAACTGGATTACTGCATCTGACATGACAAGAATAAAACAGCACCAACAGACTCTTGAAATTAGCAGAGTGAGTTCGCTGGAGGAATTACATTGCTGATACAAGTCACTTTCATAATAAAGGGCACCCCTAAAAGGGGGAAGAAAGAAAGTGGGAAAGACAGAAAAAAAAGCAGGAGTAGGCAGTCTTTTCCTCTAAATGAGAGACACAATTTAGAGGCTAATACTTTTTGCACTAAGAACTGGCAATTTTCCCTTCTGATGCTCACTGTATCATGGAAATTAGTGAGACCATCTAAGATCACTTGACAGGAGAATATAGAGAAGGATGTGGCAAATACCAAGGGCAGTGGTAGCGCATTCATAGGGATTGGAAAAGATGGGCCCAACAGAGACTCCTGGAGGTTCAGGGGGGAAATCTATGAAAGTGAAGAGGGTACGGAGAAGAGCTGAAACCAAGTACATCTTCTCAGAAAAGTACTAAAATGGGTTTTGCTTGACTTTCCAGTGCCCTTAGCTTTGGGTAGCCATTTAAATTACTATAAAGTTACTGTAAAGAGGAAGCATTCAAAACTGGTTTTATTTCTCGTATCATGCATGATACAGAAGTGCAGAGCACTAGAGAGCCTTGTTCTGAATTCTACTTTTTCTTCTGTGTCATTTTCAGGTTATTATTAACAGAACTCTTGCAGCCACCAAAACTGTCCTGTTTCTCTAAGCTCCTATCGTCTGTATGTAGCGTGGCTGAGGTGGTCTTCAAACTACCTTAATCAGGTGCCTGGAAGAAGAGGAGTTGCTGCTCCTAAGCTACAGGCTGTTTTCTGGCCACAAGATTAAAAGATAACAAAAGAGTGAAAACATGCTAAGAGAGTGGTTGCAAAAAGAAAATCTCTAAATCAGAGAGGGAGCAAGAGAAAAAACCTGAACAAGCAGGTCAAAGGAAGTAAAAGCAATAAAAAATATAATCTTGGAGAGGGAGCAAGAGAAAAAACCCCAACAAGCAGGTCAAAGAAAGTAAAAGCAATAAAAAATATAATCTTTTACAGGTGTCTTTTGCAGAGAAACTGGGCTGAAAGCCAAAATGAAAAAGCTGCAACAGCAAGGAGGAATAGATCCCACAGAGACAAAATGGGAGAGGGTACTGTCTCCATAGGAGTGGTGGTAAGAAAAACAAACCATTAACATTGCTTTGGAAAAGAACAAAATCAAGTGAAGAATTAAAGGGGCAGAAGTTATTTTTCATAGGCATTGGAGTTAATCATAGAATCATAGAATCAGCTGG
>NW_008651493.1:0-11871 GCF_000695815.1 Acanthisitta chloris
AGCTCTCGGCGCCTCCGGCCCCGCGGGCTATGTGAAGCGGTCGGAGTTCATCTTGCGCAGCTTGGGCGGCAGGTTGCCCTCCATCCTGCCCCCGCCCGACAGCCGCTGCAGCTTGGGGGGCAGCTCGGCCACCGACTGGCTCATGGGGTCTGACATCATCTTGGTGGTCTTAGACACCAGTTTCTCCTCCGAGTTGCCGGGCACCGAGCTGATGCGCTGCAGCTTCATGGGCAGGTCCCCCATGCTGTAGGCCTTCTCCGAGGTGGTGGAGCTCATCCTCAGGAGCTTTTTGGGGAAGTCTTCCCTCCCAGTCATTTTCTGCAGTTTTGAGGGCAGTTTTGTGCCCACTTCATCCAGCCCATCCAGGCACTCCACCGAGTTGTTCCTCTCCTTGCTGTTGCTCACAGCAGGGGCTATCAAGGGCGAGGACATGAGCAGCATCTCCTCCTGCTCCTTGACGCTGTAGGGTGGGGTTGGCACCTCGAAGGTGGCGTGGAACTGGGAGTAATCCACCTTGAAGAACCCTTCCTCCAAGGAGATAACGGGGAAGAAGCGATGACCCCAGAGCACCTCGTCCTCGGTGTAGGATGTCCTGGCTTGGCATGTCATCCCTGCAACAATCAAGGGAGAAAAGCTTTCACTACTTGGGGATAATTGGGGACGCACAGAAATCTTGGGGGGGTTTGAATGATCCAGTGAAATTAATTTTATGGTTTTAAATGGATAAAAGAAAATGCATCAGCATGCTCAGCATTTAATAGAGGAAATGGGTTCAAGTTGGTGGGAGATCAAGTTGTGTCAGGGGAAGTTCAGGTGGGGTATTAGGGACAATTTCTCCATGGGAAGGGTTGTCCAGCCCTTCACAGGCTGCCCAGGGCAGTGTGGGGTCACCAGCCCTGGAGGGGTTTAAAATCCATGTGGATGTGGCACCTGGGGCCATGGTGGTGCTGCTGGTTGATGGCTGGACTTGATGATCTTAAAGTCTTTTCCAACCTTAATTCCCTGACTCTGTGATTCCACAATCACCCTCATGGTGAGAGGAGCCAAGAGCAGAACTGAGTAACTCACATCTGCTGTTATAGAGCCTTTGGCTTCTGCAGCTGCTGCTGACAAAGGGACGTACAGAGCTCCCTGACAACCCTGGGATCAAACCAGCAAGAGCTGCTGATTGTACTGCCAAACTGGACATGGCACATCTGAGAGGACTCCTAAGTCATCCCCTATTTTTATCATACTGATAAACACACAAACCCAGTGTCCATGCACGAACCAAGCCTGTGCCAGCACCGTCCAACCCCTCAGTGAGTCCTAACAAAGACAGTGATTCCTCTCTCGAGGCTTCCCAGCAATCTGCTCCCAGATCCAGCACTGCCAGGCTCACATCCAAGCTCCAAACACTAGCAGGGAAGAAGAGATATGACTAAGAGGCACAACACTGCCCTTCCTCTTCCTCCACTGCCTCCCACCACGGAGAAAAGACCTTTTGAGCACCCAAACTTGGCCACCCTGACCCATCCAAGCTTGGAAATCAGAAGGAGATGATGATGACTCACTGGAGGCTTCTAGAACAAACCCTGCTGCTTCTTTTTTTACTCCTATTTTTTAACTGCTCTCTGCAGCAATCTGTAAATAGAATGAAGTTGCCATTTTATCCTCCATACAGCAACGTGGAAAGATGACATTTGGGTTTCAGGAAGCTAAATCCACCTCTGCAAACACATCCTCTGCCTTGCTGGCATAGATGCCTGTGAGCCAGGAGGAAAGCGAAGGCAACTTTGGAAAGCACCAGAAAAGCAACAGCAGGGCTGGAGCAAGAGGGAGCAGAGATAGGATGCTCCTGGTGCCTCACAGTCAGGAAAATTCCATGTTACTGCACTTTCTGTTACTGCTGATGGACTCAGAGTGTTGTGATTGCTGCTGATGATACACCAGAGCAGATCACAAGACATAACACTCAGTTTTACACTTTGTCTCTTAGCAGAAAAATATAAATCCAGTTTATATTGGATATATAGATATCCAATCTGCTCCCACACACCTGTAGGAGCATTCCCAGAGCCCAAACCATTCCCCAGCATTTGTCCATCCCAGTGTGTTCTGCCCCTGTCACCACACGTTCCTGCTCCCTAGAAGTGGCAGCAATCCCACAGTTTAGGCCTAGGAAAATCCCTGAAACCTGGAGAGAAATGGGTCATTTGAATGAGTTCTTCTTCCACTGTGTCCTTCCCTCTGCAGCTGCTCTGAGCAGGACCTCAGCAGGGACCCAGCAGGGTGGGAAGTGGGTTTGGAGCAGGAGCTGTGCTGCTGTGGAGCAGATGGCTGGTTAACCCTGCTGACCTTGTGCTTTAGAGACCAAACTGCTTGAAATGCAAATCATTCTGCCTAGAATAAAAGACAATTCTGTGTCGACTTGGCTGTGCCCCAGGGTTTGCTGAGGGAGGGAACCACCGGGGCCACCCCTGCCACATCCAGACACATCCTGTGTGTGGAGGCAATGCCAAAGGAAGGAAGCTGTGGGAGTGAAATGTTGGGAGGGACACAGGGGTCAGCAGTACTGCCAGGGCACGGGAAGGGGAACAGTGGACAAGGCAGGCTAGAAACTGTGTCCATAGCCACATCTGAATCCCTTTCTGCATCCCCATCCACATCTGAATCCCTATCCCCTCCTGCATCCACATCCTCATCCCTGCCTGCATCCCTATCTGCATCCAAATCCCCATCCCCTTTTGCATCTACAACAGCATCTACATCCACATCTGAATCCCCATCCTCTTCCTGCATCTGCATCCACATCCCTATCCCCTTCTGCATCCACATCCCAGGAGATGCCCTCAGGCACTGCCAGGGGACATCCCTGAGGAATTTTATCCCTCCCATTGCCTTTAAGAAATGTATCCACTGAATCTCAAGACTACCAGCTGTGTATCCTGTCCCATTCCTTTGGAAGCTCACTGGAGAAATAAATGTTTGCAGGATATCAATTTTGCTCATTCCCTTACAAACTCAAGGGCACAAACTATTTAGGAGCCTCTCAGGACGAACAGCAGCCACTAATGATCCCAGCATTGCTGGGAATACATGGCAGCTGCCAGCCACTGCTAAGGGGATCAGCCCTGGGACAACAAATCAATGCCCAGCTTTGCCTCCAGCTCTGCTGTTTTCTGCCTTTTCCTTCCCGTTCCCTTCGCTCAGCAAAGCCTCTGAGCTCAGCAGTGCTGTGCTGATATTCCAACTGCAGGAATCATCTCCTGGGAGTATTCCAGCACTAACAGAATCCCAGACCAATTTGGGTTGGAAGGACCTTCACCCTCATCCATTTCCAGCCCTGCCATGGACAGGGACACCTCCCACCAGCCCAAGTTGCTCCACGGCCCATCCAACCTGACCTCCAGCACCAATAATGAGGTAGATGGAGGCCAGAAAAAAGCTCTCAATAAATGCTTTGCCTAATTCTCCCCTCTAATAACCCTCCAATTAGTTCCAGCCCTCCCAAGTCCCAGCTGGAAGTGCCTGTTTGCAATTTCTGCATCTCAGAACAAATGGCCTTGAACAGAGTCCCAGCCCTGCCCTTATTTATTACACTTCATTCCCCAAGTTGGCTGAGAGCTGACAAATCACAGCTCCCTAATAAGCCTTTAACAGCTTCCCCCACCCTGGGAGAGCCTTCAGAGGCAGTTTTGGCATGCAAAGGTTCTGTGGCTCCTCTCCCTCTCCAAAGCAATGCCAGAAATTTCTCCTTCAATCTCTTTTCTGTGTGTCTGGGATGCAGTTTGCTGGCCCAGAGCTGCACACAGGGGCACCAGGTGTCCTTCCCAGCATGGCAACGTGGGGGACAGAGATAATTGCTTTGGCATTATCCTGACTCAACAGCTCCTGGTCCCAACGGCCCCAGGAAGGGCATCTTGGCATCCCATCACTGGGACAAGGAGGAATGCTCCAGCAGCAATTCCTGGCCAAAAGGCACAAAATGCTTCTGTTTTGTCAGAGTTTTTTCCTCTTTTTTTTCTTAGGAAAAGCTACTGCTCTGCAGGTTTAACACCCCTGGAGCTGAGCAGGGTCCAAGAGCTGCTCTCAGTGTGTCTCGAGGGGGTTTGACCTTCCTGAAATCTGCAGTTTATGTGGGAAACCTCAAAAACACCTGTGAAACATGAATCAGACACCAATGCGTAACCAATTACTGACAATGAAGCTCATTTTCAGCTGCAAGCTGAGGCCCATGAAGGAAAGAGTAAAGCTTGATGTGAGACTTGATGGCAAAATACACCACACTCATCCTTACTCTGCTAGGACTAAGGGAGGACTTAGTGCTGAAGGAAAAAGGAGTTGCAGGACTCCCACAGCAATCTCTGCCCTTCCAGGGCTGCAGAGGAAAGCAGCCCAGTTCTGAAATGGTTTGGGTTGGAAGAGACCAAAAAGATCATCTCCTTCCAACCCTGCCCCGGGCAGGGACACCTCCCACCAGCCCAGGCTGCCCCAAGCCCCATCCAACCTGGCCTGGAACACTCCCAGGGATGGAGCAGCCACAGCTGCTCTGGCAATTCCATCTCAGCCCCTCAACACCCTCACAGGAATTCCTTCCCAATATCCCATCTAACCCTAAACAGCAGTGGGAACCATTCCCTGTGTCCTGTCCCTCCATCCCTTGTCCCAAGTCCCTCTCAGCAATTCCTGGAGCTCCTTTAGGTACTGGAAGGGGCTCTGAGCTCTCCCTGGAGCTTCTCTCCTCCAGACTGAACACCCCCAGCTCTCTGGCCAACAGACTGCCAGAAAGTTCTGGTTGCTCTTCAAAGCATCATCACTCTCCTAACGAAACAGCCCTTGAAATTCTGCTGGGGAAATGTTACTGCTAAAAATAGCCGTTCTTTCCGACTGGCTGGAGGTGTTGGAGCTCACACCATGCTGTGGCTGCACCTCCTGCAGGGCTGGCACTGCTCAGCTGCCAGCTGAGCTTCCAGGGACAAACCATGTGGCAGTGGAGGTGGAGAGGAAGAGCCTGAGAGGCTCCTTCCTTCCCACTTTGGGTCCTGACCTCCCATTTCTCTACCCATTTTCTGCCTTATCACAGAACTCAGACGTCTATTGCCATTGCAGATGTTAACATCAGGATATCACACACTCTGCCAACGGGGATAAATTCAGCTTCTCTCCCTGTGCTTACCCAAAGCTCAGCTCCCCATCCTTACAGCTCCCCATCCTCCCCCAAAGCTCAGCTCCCCATGGCCCAGCAGTGCCATGGGAGCACATCCTGCTCCTGCTGCCATGCACAGGGATGCAAGAGGCTGTTGGCAGGTAAGCCAACCTTCCTCTTTGCATTAGTCACCAAAAAAAAAAAGGGGGGGGGGGGGGGGGGGGAAGGTAAGCTTGGCAGCTTTCAGCACTGCAATTCCATGCCCATAGCAGGATTTTCCAGCCTCTTGGAAAAACAGAGGCACAGTTAGCTGAACCAAACCATCCAACACACATTGAACACAGCTACAAAATGAACACTAGCTCAGAATCTGACCTGGTGTTTTTATCATCTCCTCATTTTTCAGCCCGAAGCCCCAGATTATTCCCAGACACTCTGATCCATTCCCTTCTCCCTCACCCTGGAATGTGTCAGGGCTGGTTCCAGCCCCTTCAGCTCCCTGCTTGGAGCAGGTTGTTTGCACAGAACCATCTGCCACGTTCCCAGTTTGGCAGCATCTCCCTCCTACTGGGACGGGATTGAATCAGCAGCACCACAAGGGAAGGATTTCAGTCCCTGCTCTCTGTCTGGATGCTTCAGGAGTCATTTTGGTGGTGGGAAGAGGCAGGGGGAAAGGGAAGGAGGGAGGGAGAGAGAATGGGAGCAGGGAGAGGCAGGACACCTTCCCTGCATGGGGATATTTCCATGGAGCTGAGGACACTGAGAAAGTGGTTTTCTGACATAAACTAGAATTGCCTATCCATGCCCTGCCAAAGCACAGGGAATGCTCTCCAGAGCTCCCAACCAGCCCCAAGTATTCCCAGATTTTACTAATAACAGTGCTACGATAACCATCCTCATGCTAAACATAGAATCATGGAATCCACACTGCTTTGGGTTGGAAGGACCTTAAAGCTCATCCCATCCCACCCCTGCCCTGGGCAGGGACACCTCCCACCAGCCCAGGCTGCTCCAACCCCATCCAGCCAGCAACACCTCCAGGGCTGGAGCAGCCAGAGCTGCTCTGGACAGAGATGTCATCCTTGTCTGTACCATCCTGCACTTGACACAGTTCCTATCAAATGGCACACTGTTCTCAGCTCAGAGAGTGGCACTGGGGCTGTGGTACCTTTATCAGCCTCCCAGCCACCCTGGGAGCCTTTTTCCACAGAGGTTGCAGGCAGGAATCCTGGGAAGCAGCATCTCTCCCTCGGATGCTGCTATTCTCCCTCCCCTCTCCACCAGCAGCAGTTTGGGGACATCCACGTGCCTTGGTGCCCCCAAACACACCTACTCTGTGCCCGTGCTGTCCAGCACACTGCACCCTGGAGCGTGGAGAGCTGGTTCTCCCGTGGCAGCAATGCAGTGTGCATCCCTCAGCTGCCTCGGGCTGCCAAGCCCTGCAGGCTCAGCTCTATTTTGGTGCTCAGCACATATGGCTGGGTGGGTGCAGGGAGAGGCTTGGGGCTGCTGGAGAATCCTGTTCCAAGGGAAGGGTTGGGCCTTGGCTTGGGATTTTTTTGTCTCATAACTAAAATGTTCTCATTCAAAGAGCATATATTCATTTAAATGTCATTTCCCCCCCCCCCTTCTGACTGGTTGGCAGATTTCTCCCAGTTTCTGCTCTGCCCTCGTGTTCTGAGCATCCACTGACCTCAGGCGACTTCCCCTGGTTTAACAGGACATTCCTTTCTCCCCATGGCTCTTCCCCACCACCCCCAATGGCCAGGGACATTGTGCTGCAAATAAAACTCATCTTGGGCTGCACTTTGGAGCCCAAACACCATGAAGTACAGACTCAGCTATTCATTTAGGTTGGAAAAGCCCTCTGAGACAACCAAGCACTCTGGGCTAGGGGAAGGTGTCCCTGCCACTGCAGGGGTGCAGGGGTGGGATGAGCTGAGCTTTAAGGTCCTTCCAACCCAACCCAGCCTGGGATTCTGCGATTCTATGACACAGAGCTGTGTTTGGGAATAAACTCTCCTTATTTACTGTTCCTGGCCCAACATCTGTATTGATTTGTTGAAGGTCTTTGCAGCACTAACCATCAATTCATCCCCAGAATTGCTTCCACCAAAACTGCTCTGATTCTCCTGGCTCACAGCCACATCACACGGAGCACTCAAGGTGAGACACCTCCACACCTCTCCTGGGCCTCCCATGGGAGAGGGAAAGTGACACGGAGCTGTGGCAGGGGAGGGTTAGGCTGGATATGAGGAAGAGGCTGTTCCCCCAGAGGTGTTTGGGCACTGAACAGGGTTAGGTTGGAGATCAGGACAAGGTTCTTCCCCCAGAGGTGTTTGGGCACTGAACAGGGTCAGGTTGGAGATCAGGACAAGGTTCTTCCCCCAGAGGTGTTTGGGCACTGAACAGGGTCAGGTTGGAGATCAGGACAAGGTTCTTCCCCCAGAGGTGTTTGGGCACTGAACAGGGTCAGGTTGGAGATCAGGACAAGGTTCTTCCCCCAGAGGTGTTTGGGCACTGAACAGCTCCCAGGGCAGTGTCACAGCCCCAAGGCTGACAGAGCTCAGGGAGAGTTTGGCCAATGCTCTCAGGCACAGGGTGGGAATGTTGGAGTATCCTGGGCAGAAGCTGGACTTCAGTGATCCCTGTGCATCCCTTCCAGCCCAGGATATTCCATGATTCCATGAAAACCTCATTTAGCATCCACTCCTGGGGTACTCAAATTCAGGGAGATCCCCACCTGCCCTTATCCAGGGGTGCCAGAGTCACTCAGCTGCTGATAACCCAAACACAAGGGAGATAAGGACCAAATGAACTCCTACTTTGGGGCAGGAGCTGCCCACAACAACACAACACCTGGAGAAGGCAATTCCCTCCCCTGGCAGCCCTGCCAACCCCAAACCCTGTGCTCTGAGGGGCTGCTGGCCCTGCCTGCTGCAAAGAGCTGCTGACACTCCTTTAATCCAGCCTGGGTAGCTGCAGCTCCTCTCCCACATCATCTCAGAGCGCCTGTCTTGCCCTTGAAACATTCCCAGTTCCCAGCATCATCCCCAGCACCTCCAAGCCCAGAACAGCTCCTGTCATGTACCTCAGATGGATGCACAGCCCTGAACAGCACAGCCCTTGAACTAAACATAGTTTGCTGCTCAGGAATCGGGTTCAGCTGACAAACAGTCCCTGCAAACATGGCAGGAGCACAGAACTTCCCAGGGAGGAGAAGCATCAGTGCTGGCAGGCTGCATTTGGGGCTGGAAAAGGCTCCTCAGGAAGCCACACACACCTTGCTGCTCCACATATATATGAACATACACATATACACCAATATCCTTCAGTTACAGAATCCCAGACAGGTTTGGGTTGGGAAGGACATTAAAACTCATCCAGCCCCACACCTGCTCCAAGCCCTGTCCCATGCACTGACTGCATTGTTAAGCTAATTATTTAAGGATTAGATGTAGAAACCAGACAAACAATTCCATTTCTGGCACCAGGTAACCCAAGAGGCTTTCAAAGCAACAACAGGACAAGTACAAGCATCAACACCAAAGAGAGATGACCCTAGAGCACACAATGGGTTAGGGTGGAAGGACATTCAGGATCATCTCATCCCACCCCATGCCCCTTCCCTTAGCAAGGAAAGGGACATGGCAAAACTCAGTGATTTACACAGAAAAGACAAGAGATTAGTGAAACCATCAATGAAACATCATTTCTGAGAGGAACTTGGAGCCAGGTGAGCCCAGACACAGGTTGGTGCTCGCTGCCCTGGCACTGTGCACAGAGAGAGCTCCAACTGCCCTTTCCTCTGGGAAAACAGGCAGGAGAAAGGGTATTAGCTCAGCCTAAAATGCTGACTGGATCCTCCCAGACTGAGTTAAGGTTAGAGCTGATTTCCAGAGGGATTTGTGGTTCAAAAGGTGTGGGGAAGAGGGAAAGAAGGAGCAGGATACACATCCCCAAGAGCAGCTGTTTCCCACCTGGCACTGTGCTTGGAGCAGGGAAATGATCAATATTCCACCTCAGGCAAAGATAAATCAGTATTTCCCTGGATTCTGAGGGTTTCTGCTTGGCTGCCTGAGGTGGAGAACACCCAGCTCTGTAAATAACCACTGAAAAACTTTGCCCTTGACAGAGTTTTCCCCCCATCCCTCCAAGGACAAGCATCCATCCCTGCTGGAGTCTACAGGAGCTGAGGCAGAGCCTTCAGCACAGCAATTCCTGTCTTTGGACAGCCCAATTTGCAGCTCTTATTGTTAGGAAAATACCACTTTTATAGTAAATACCCATTTTCCTGACTCACCAGTGCCCTGAGAGATAACGAACCAAGCGCTGCCTGCACACCCCATGCCCATTTTCCACCACTGCCTCTTCCCCACTGTCATTTCTCCCTGTACCAAACGGACGCAGAACTGTTTTACAGACACTGCTGAAACATACATTCATTTTTTATCTCTCTCACCCATGTCTCTGTGCACTGAGGTGTGAAAAGCCATTTTGGGCATATTCAAGCTATTCTCCTCCTCTCCCTGAATGATGCAACGTTCGGAGACCAAAGGGAGAGAAGGAGTTGGTGCTTTTTGGGGCAGCTCTTCACCCAAGCCATGATGTGGATTCCCCACCACAATCTCCTGCCCTTCCCTTCATCACCACCAGCAGATTAGCCCATACCTGCAGTCCTCGTCTCACACCAAGTCCCTTAGGGTCCCTTCCACGCCTAAAGGGGCTCCAGGCTGGATGGGGCTGGGGGCAGCCTGGGCTGGTGGGAGGTGTCTCTGCCCAGGGCCCTCCCAGTCATTAATTACTCTGTTTGTGTTTACTGCTGTTCTCATGTTGATCTGCTCAACACTAATGAGCCATTAACTGGCAATTAGAAGCCTCTCAGAGAACAGAGTTCTCATCCCAGGGAGTTTTGCTGATTAATTAATTACCAGGTGAGCTCAGTTTGCTGCAGGAGCCTCTGCTCTCCCTGGAGTGAGATCCCCTGAGCCACAGCACCTAGGGAACAGCATTTACCTGACTGGGCACGTTCCCATGGGGAATATATATCCACAAATAGACCATCGTGGAATAGTTCGGGGTGGAAGGGAAATTAAGGATTGTCTTGTCCCACACCTCCCACCAGCCCAGGCTGCTCCAGCCCCATCCAGCCTGGCCTGGAACACTCCCAGGGATGGAGCAGCCACAGCTGCTCTGGGCACCCTGTGCCAGAGCCTCAGCACCTCACAGGGAACAATTCCTTCCCAGGATTCAGCCTAGAGTGGCACAATGGGATGATTTCAAGACATGTTTTCCAGGCAAGTTTTAAAGGCTTGAGCTCTTGCATGTAATAAAAACTAAGAGAAAAAAATCCCTTTTTGTTATGTATGAGGAGCTTAGTACAAAGCACTGTATGAATTTTTCAGAGCCTTAAAGACCTGCCCCGGTCTGAGTGCTGAGCAATGCTGAGAGGAACAGCCACGAGCACACAGAGCTTGAAAGGAAATATTAAACACAAATCTGTGCTACTTCATCACATTAAGTGATGAATATTAAGTCAGCAACGTGAAGTCAGCAATGTTCCACTGTGGGAGATCTCAGCCCCTGCACCACGTGAATTTAAAGCATCTGCAGCATAATGAGGAGGGAAGGAGCTCCGTGAACACTGGGAATGTGCTCAGCACCAGGGTCTGTGTCCTGCTGGAGCACTGCAGCTCCAGCATGGAAGTGCCAGGCCACAAAATCAAAAGGCAAAGAGGAATGAATCATTAACAGGGCTCTGAGGGGTTGAATCAGAGAACAATCAAGGCTGGAGGAGACCTCTAAGATCATCAAGTCCAACCACTAACCTGTCACTGCTGGAAAAGGCCTCTGAGATGTTAGGAAATAATTTTCATCCTGTCAGCGTGTTCAGGCACTGGAATATTGCCCAGGGAGGTGGTGGAGTCACCAGCCCTGGAGGTGTTTGAGAGGCATCTGGATCTGACACTGGTTTAGGGTTTAGGGGCTCCAGCAATGACAGATTAATGGTTGGACTTGATGATCTGAGAGGTCTCCTTCAACCTTGATGGTTCTGTGATTCTAAGTCCAAGCTGTGACCCATCACCACCTTGTCAGCCAGACAAACCCATCCTGCCATTCCATGGTCTCTATCATCCTTGCACTCCAAGGACCTAATCTGAGCTCCAGAAGCCCCAGTCTGCCCCAAAGCCACAGCCACCCCAGGCTAGAGCACTGTGTGTTTGCTGGAGAAGCCACTTTGCAGCACAAGCCCCTGGAGCAGTCAGAGCCATGGCAGGAGGAAGATGGAAGGACACGACCACAGCTCAGCCCTGTTGGACATGGCACAGTACACATGTCCTTAATCACTGCCAATTAGTCCCAGCACGGGCAGGGTTATTTATGCAGGAGCTGGGACTGCTCTGCTTGGTGCTGAGTTCTGTGGCTGCAGGCACTGATCAATATCCTAACGAGCAGCACAGGAAATCTCATTAGAAAAGTCGGTGCTCCAAGAGGCTTCTCACTGTGACCTCATTTATCTCTGCCCTTCGCTGGGTGCTCTCCTGAGTCATGTCCAAATGCAACACGAGGTGATTCCCAATGGGATTCACACTGAAGCAGCTCTAGGACTCCACAGCATCCCAAAGACATCACTCCCACAAATACCAGACTCGTTTGGGTTGGAAGGACCTTGAAGCTCATCCCATCCAGTTCCACCCACTGCCCTGGGCAGGGACACCTCCCACCAGCCCAGGCTGCTCCAA
>NW_008651493.1:12122-26137 GCF_000695815.1 Acanthisitta chloris
CCTGTCCCTCCATCCCTTGTCCCAAGTCCCTCTGCAGCTCTCTTGGAGCTCCTTTAGGCTCTGGAAGGGGCTCTGAGCTCTCACTGGAGCTTCTCTTCTCCAGGCTGAACATTCCCAGCTCTCTGGCCACAGATTTCTCCCCAACATCTCACCCAAACCAACCCTCCTTGCCCTTAAAGCCATTCCCCTTGTCCTTGCCATGCTGTGGCTCCTCGAACCCTTATCCTTTATGCCAAAACCGAAGCAGAACTAATCCTAGGCAAGAGATGGAACAGATCCCTAACAACAGGAGCAATCTGACCACAAAGGGTAGAGCAGCTGCCTAAAGCAACTCCTGGAGCTGAATGAAGAACCAGGGAGTGATTTCCAGCCCAGGACTTGCACCACTCCTGCCACAGCCTCACACTGGGAACAGCTGAATCAGCTCTAATCCCACAATCAATAAACCTCGGGATAAATTGACTTCGTGGACCATTTTACTGTCTGGGGGCAGAATTGCCTGTTTCCTTGGAGTTGTTTTTGTGTCCTGCCAGAACTAATGTGCTTGGAACAGAGATGCATTGGCAGCAAGTCAACTCCTTGGCATAGGTAAGAGGGAAAAAATAGAAGAGACCATGACATGCACTAAACCCAATTAAAACCAATCATGATATGCATTAAATATCTCTGGCAATTCCAGGGATGCACGTGCAGGTGACAGGGCATTAATCAGGGAGTGACATGGCTACTAAGACCTTCCAGCTCTGTGTAAGCACAGGGACCATCCCAAGGGGTGCAGATCCCCAGGTCACTGCTGCCCCCAGCAGCAGCCTCAGGGCCCCTGGGTGCCCACCCTGGGTGCTCCCTACAGCTCCATGCCAGGGGCAGTTGGTCTGCTCTCCCAGGGAACACGTGTCCCTGCCCATGGCAGAGGTGGGACGGGATGAGCTTTCAGGTCCCTGAAGCAACCTGAGCAGAGGACACCAATGTGCCACATTGGAGCCTCTTAACATAAGGAATCCAAACTGACAATTCCCACCAAAAAGCCTCTACTCTGTGGCCACTGAAAGTCAAACAACCAGCTCAGATTTTTCTAATTTCCACTAAGAAACTAATTGTTAGACACCAGACAGCTTATTTTTAAGACAACTGAATATTTCAGGATGTTCTGAGTTTAATCTCAATGAGCTCCCCAACATCTTCCCAGAGAAACACACAGGAAACTGTGCTAAATTCCTCTCAGGATTTCAGGATCCTCAAGCAATTCAGAACCTCTTCAGCAAGTCAGAAATGAGAGGAGATTGAAATCAGGTTGGCTTAAGGAAAACTGTTCTTTTAGCACTGTTAATTCTCCCTCTTGTGCTGGATTTGTCTCCTCACTCCCCAAGGCACCCCGTGCTGGGCAGGAAGGCACAGCTGGAATAAGCAGCCACAAAAACCTCATGTTTCCTTGTCTACCAACTTGCCAAGATGCATTTCCCTCCAAGCAAAGAGCAAGCAGGAAGAATTGCAGGCTCAGGAGGTAATTGCCTGGAAAGTTATAAATAGCTGGAAGGAGAGACTTGGAGCTGGAGTGGCACTGCTGACCCTGTGGGCAGGAGGCACCTGGGCACTGCACAGACCTCCAGGCTGCAAGGAAGTGCCAAACCTTGGCCTAAAAAACACAGCTTACTGAAATACGGTAAAAATCATGGACTCATGGAATCACAGAGTGGTTTCAGTGGGAAGGGACATGAAGGATTTGCCTGTCCCACCCCCTGGGACAGGCTGAGCTGAGCTTCAAGGTCCTTCCAACTCAATGAGTCTGGGATTTGTGGGAGTGATGACTTTGGGATGCTGCATAGTTCTAGTGGAAGGACAACCTTCCACCAGCCCAGGCTGCTCCAACCCCATCCAGCCTGGCCTGGAACACTCCCAGGGATGGAGCAGCCACAGCTGCTCTGGGCACCCTGTGCCAGAGCCTCAGCACCTCACAGGGAACAATTCCTGCCCAGTCTCCCATCTGTCCCTCCCCTCTGGCAGTGGGAACCATTCCCCGTGTCCTGTCCCTCCATCCCTTGTCCCAAGTCCCTCTGCAGCTCTCCTGGAGCCTTCTCCTCTCCAGGTGGACACCCCCAGCTCTCCCAGTCTGGCTCCATAGGTTCTCCAGCCCTTGGAGCATCTCCATGGTCTCCTCTGGACTTGCTTCAACAGCTCCACATCCTTCTGGTGTTGGTGACCAGAGCTGGATGAGCACTGCAGTTGGGTCTCACCTGAGTGGGGCAGAATCCACCTCACCTACTGCCCACGCTGCCAGCACAGGCACCTGGGCACTCTGACACAACACTGTGCTCTTGGCATCCACATCCTACCCCATTCCCACCAGCTCCCTGGGACCTGCTCTGGAATAACAGGTCTTTAGCACTAGTTCTCACCAGAAGTGCTGAGTTTGCCCTGCAGTGAGACTTGGGATTTGCTAATCTCCTGCACAAATCATATGTTGAACAGCTCCAGAGAGTCAATCAGCATGAAAACAAGACAATGACCCCATAATAAACAATGGAATTGGAGGGGGAAGCTGTTCCCAGCATTCCCGGCCTCTTCTCCCAGTGCTGTGATGCCACAGAGATACAAACCCTTTGAACCTCGTCACAGTCACTAACAGGCTTATTTCTGCCTTCTACATTAATGCAGTGCAACAAGCCAAGATAATGATCTCCTCTGGAAGCCTCCAGTGATAAAACTTGGGCAGACTCTGACTCAGCACAGCAGGATGAGAGCTGTGAGCTAAGAGGGGCAGGGGTGGGCAGGGGGTACATCCCACCAGCCCCAGGAGCATCATGCCCACAGGTACCAGCAGCATTGCCCACAGGGATCCAAACCCATCCCAAACTCACCCCTTCCTGATCTGCCTGCTCCCCCCAAAGCCCACAGAGCCAAGCCCAACAGGCAGGGGAGGATGAGTGGGAAAAGGGTGTTACAGCCCATGGATGCTCCCCTGACCCTGCCCTGCAGGAGCCCCTGCTTGTTCCCAGCCCAAGCACAGTTTTCCCCTCCATCAAACACAGAATTCCTCCTGACATTTTGGATGACTCTGCTGAAACATCACAAGCTTCTTTCCCTTTCTCCCTGCCAAGCAATTTTAGCATCATTTAGTCAGGCAGAAGCAGCACTTAGCTCTCTGTGTGTGTTACACAATCAAACCTCGACTAAACCAGCTCTTTCCTTCACCTCAAATCCCACCTCAAAGCACAAAGAAACACCAGCAGACACATAACAAGGCTTTACACAGCAACCACAACGATTTTGTGTCACCCACACACCTGTCAAACAGAGAATGAGGCCTTGGGGAGGTTCCTCCTTGGGATGAACCCCCAGGGGCTGTCCCCGTTACACACTGCTGGGAGGTGTTTGGGCTGCTGGCCTTGTTTGGGTAGGGTTGGTGGAGCTGCTCTGGGATGTGAGTGAGGGGCAGGGGGTGTCCAGGGAAGGGGAAGGGGCTGGAGGTGTCCAGGGAATGGAACGGAGCTGGAGAAAGGCTGAAGCACCAGAAGCAGCTGAGGGAGCTCAGCCTGGAGAAAAGGAGGCCTTTCAGGGAACTCTTTTTCCCTGCTGTCCAACCTGACCCTCCCCTGGCACACCTTGAGGCTGTTCCCTCTCACCCTGTCCCTGTTCCCTGGGAGCAGAGCCTGACCCCACCTGGCTGCACCTCCTGGCAGGAGCTGCAGAGAGCAGAAGATCCACCCAAAGCTCCCTGGTCATCCCCAAGCCCTGAGCCCTCGTGAGTGCCTGAAGAAGAGCTGGGAAGGACTGAGCTATTCAGCTTTCTCCCCACCCTGTGCAATGCTGTAAATAAGGACTAGTGAGCACAAAGGTATCCAGGAGCAGCTCCAGGTATCCATGGAGAAGACAGCTGGGCATTCGGGCCAGGTTTGAAGCAGACAGCACATCTGCCGGAGGCAGGGACTGCTGGAGGTTAGCTAAGCCATAAACAAACAATCCTGGAGAGGTATCAGTTGGCTGCTGCCAAACCCACTGACAGCAGCACTGCTGATTCACCCAGGTGAGGAGCCAGGGAAGGTGCCAGGTGAGCCAGGGGCAGAATAACGAGAGAGGTAAACTCATACATACAAACAATGGCTCAGAATCCAATACAACAGACAAAATGGGATGATTTGGGTTGGAAAGGACCCTGGAGATCAGCTAGTTCCAACCCCCCACAAGGCAAGGGCTGATGTGCCAGGCTGAGCTCGACAGAGCACTGCAGACAAAGTCAGGCCAGGATTAATAAAGCTCAGCCCTGTAAGGGACAGGGTTAGCAGCAATTCCTTGTCTTCACCGAGCTTAATGGCTTTAATCCCATTGTTTCTGCCTTCTCAAACTGCCTGTCCTTCCCTCCCACCCTCCCTCAGCCCAGAGGACTCTTCCCTCCATCCTTCCCACCACATTCCCTCTTTGCTGTTTCATTCACCAGCCCAAGTTGGGAGGGTTTAATCTGAGTTTCCAAAGGGTGAAATGCAGTTTATTTCCATCTCTTTCCCAGAAGGAAGCAAGCAAATTCCAGCTCCATGCTTCTTCCCACTGGACAACCTATTTCTATCCCCCTAGAGCAGAAACTCAGAGGCATATAGAAAGTATCATAGGATTCTGGGATGGTTTGGGTTGGAAAGGTCCTTAAAGCTTCTCTTTTTCCCACTCCATGCTCTGGGCAGGGATATGGGTCACTGGGTGCTTTGTGCAAGGCCCAGGAGAGCTCAGCAATGAGCACTTGGTGCCTTCACAGCTGAATTCTCAGGGGAAAGAGCAAAAACCTCTGGGTTTGTGACAGATGAGATGGCCAAGCAAGAAAAAACACCTGAGCACTGAAGGATGCTGACGCTCAGCAGCGACTGCCCAGAATTCCCAAGGAATGAAAAGCCACAAGGAAAGAGTTCACTTTGAAAACACATTTGTGACTGTGTGGAAGAGAAAGACCAGTGCAAAGCACAAACTGCTCTGACCCTTCATTTGCATCAGCACAATGTTAACTCCTCCTGGTTTGCAGACTGAACCCAAGCTAAAAGGGCTTCCCTGAGCTGTCCAACAGCTTCCAGCCTTGCCCAGGATTCCCAACTTTGCTTTTTGCCCCTTGGTATTAAATATCTTTAGCTGATTTCCCACCCCTCGGTGCCTCAGAAGGGGCTGGTGATCACACCCCCAGCACAGAGCCAGGGATGGACCAGTGAGGATGAAGAGGAAGGAGGAGACAGGTCGTTCCACCCTGTCAGGCTCACTTCAAGTCACCCCCAAAAACCATTGCACAGAGCAAGCAACCAATTTGCATCTGGCAGAAGGGAACGAAGTTGAAGCAAGGGCCAAAATGGATATGTCAGAGTGAATCAGGTCAAATGGGCTCCACGTCCTTCGGAGGCAGAGGGATGGATGGAGCCGCTGGGAGGAGAGCACTGGGATGTCTCCAGCCATTCCAGCTATTTAAAGTGGATTTTACAATGATATTAACAAACTAGAGGGAAAACAAAGGAGAAAGATGCAAGGTGTGAGGAAATGGCTAAAAAGTGCAGCTCGTGGAAGTAGCAATTTATTTGCTGCATCAATAGGAAATGGAACATACTCCACTATTTCCCACTGAATTCCATTTAAGGTGACAGCCTTGCTGGAAAGCTCAGCCTGGGCTCCGTGGAATCACACAACACTTTGGGTTGGAGAAGCTCTCCAAGACCACCAAATCCAACCATTCCCAGCACTGCCCAGGCCACCAGTAACCACGTCCCAAGTGCCACATCCACATGGCAGTTCAAGCCCTCTGAGATGGTGACTCCACCAACTCCCTGGGCAGCTGTGCCAGGCACAGACAGCCCTTTCCATGAAGAGATTGTCCCTAACAGCCAACCTAAACCTCCCCCCACTATTGCAACAACACATCATCAGTAGGGTAAAACTAACCTGTCTCACGACGGTCTAAACCCAGCTCACGTTCCCTATTAGTGGGTGAAGGTGCTCAGGTGAGCGCTCAGGTGAGTGAGTCACTAAGGAAGCAGCTGGGAGGGAACTGCTTGAGCTGAAATACTTAAGGCTGGGGAAAAACTCATCATTCAAATTGCATGATGTGTGTGATGTTGCTGCCTCATCCCTGGGAGTGTTCCAGGCCAGGCTGGATTGGGCTTGGGGCAGCCTGGGCTGGTGGGAGGCGTCCTTGCCCAGGGCAGGGGTGGATTACAGGATCTTTAAGGTCCTTCCACCCCAACCCATGCTGTGATTCTGTGGTTCCTTAGCATTACAAATGCCCTTTCCCCTTCCAGGCCCAGCTGAGCCCTTGGCTGTGCTGCCCCAGCAGCAGCTGCAGGAGAGGCAGCTGAAGCTGGTGCTGAAGATTCCAATCCCAGCTCATCCTCCCTCTGCCAGGGACAAACATGTTTGCCCTCAGACCAACCAATATTGGTTTTTCCACTAACAGATTTTATATAACAGCAGCACTGGCCAAGGATGTGCTGAACTGCTCAGACCTGAGGTTGTTAAAGGACTATTTGATCATGGTTAGGTTATGCTTAGAAATATCAAATAGATTAAAAGAGAGAGAGGTAAAAAAGCCACTTTCATTCCCTGGAACTGCTGAATTTTTCCTCTCCTCTCACCCTCCCATCTAACACAGCTGAGTGATGTCTCAGCACCTACACATTCTCTTGGGCAACCAGGTCTAGGTGGCTCTGCTTGAGCAATGGGGTTGGACCCAAAGGCCTCCACAAGTCCCACCCAACCCCAACCAATTGTGATCTTTGGCAGAGAAATGGTTCAGAAAGATGTTTCTAGGGAATTCAGCCCTTGAGTTACCCCGGGTGAAAGCTGCTTTGGGCTCCCCAAGCTCCTGGTCCTCTCCCACCAGGGCAGAAGACAAGGACTCCCTCACCCATTGCCAAACACCACCACGAGAGCTCCTCAACACACGTGCAGCTCCATACTCCACCAAATCCCACCTGCTGACAGATTCCTGCCATTCCCCTGCCCACAGGCAACCCCAGAATGACCCACAGCAAACCACCCACGGGGGAGCAACTCTGGCACACATGATGCTGCGAGGACCATGAGCTCCTTGTTCCACCTCTCTCCCAAATTCCCACACAGTGAGGCTGATGATTCCTTAGGAACACCAAGACCTGGTCACAAAAAGCACTGTAAGACACTGGAGGAGGAGAGTGAGAAGGTGAACAGGGTGGGATGGTGAAGGCCCCCAGCTACTCAGTGGTGTGATGTTTCAATCCTGGTTAGCTCCTCCATCACCCCCACAGTGTTTTTTCTTCCACCCTTTGCCCACATCAGTGCAAAAAAAAAGTCCCCAAAAAGCTAAACCCAGAACAAATCTCTTGACCTTTAAAGGTCTCTCCCAACCCAAACTCTTCCACGAGTCTATGATATTTTATGCTCCACCTTTAAAGCTGCTAAATCTGTCTTGAGGCTCCTTCCAAGTGACCTTGAGAATAAAACATCATTAAAAGATTACAGAAATGACCTAAACCGTGTTAGCTCTCAGACCTGTGTTCCAGCTGTTTGTTCCCCCAAGTTGCTGTGCTGTGGGATCACTCCCATGTCTCTGCTCCACAGAGGAACCTTCCTGTGGAGCCCAACAGGTCCTGAACTCAAGCTCCTCATGCTCTGCAAAGCCAAACCAATGGAATTCTCCCTTGCTGCCACCTGTGTGGGTTCACTGAGCCCCTGGCAGGCTGCTAGGGCCTGTAGCCAGCAAAGCATGTGAAAAGCCTTCCAAGATACCATTTCATGAGTCTGGGAAAGGGATGCACATCCCATTCCTGCCAGGATTCATGTGCTTCAGGTTCTTATTCACTGCTCATTATGAGCCATTGTAGTAGCTTAGCAGTAAGTCAGAGGAGAAGAGAGAGATTTAAAGGGCTCCCTAATCCCACACACATCCAGAAGGAGAATCCAAGGTGAGAGTCCAGACTTGTTCTCCCCATGAACTCCCCTGTGAAGGTTTGCTGACAGCTGAGCTTCCAGTGCTCCCTCACAGCAGTGTGAAATGAGGACAACAGGCCTGGAAAACAAACACTCGGAGTGTTCCTCCAAGTGACATGTTCCCATCAGAATGGAAGGATGGAAGATGTATCACAAATAATCCTCAGTAATTAGCAATCACCCTAGAAATCACAACCAGCTTTGGGGGATGAAAAGCCATTGGAACATCTCAGCTGGGAAATGCTCCAAAAACTGGGAACAAACCCAATGCCAGAGGCAGCACTGAGCATCCCCCAGTGTTCCCAGGGAAAGCTCCTGGGCTCTGCTCTTGGGAGGATCCCAGAGCATTCCACACACAGGAGTGTTAGTCAGTGGGTCACGGGATCACACACTGGTGTGGGCTGGAAGGACCCTAAAGCTCATCTTGTTCTACCTCCTGCCCTGGGCAGGGACAGCTCCCACCAGCCCAGGCTGCTCCAAGCCCATCCAGCCTGGCCTGGGACACTCCCAGGGATGGAGCAGCCACAGCTGCTCTGGGCACCCTGTGCCAGAGCCTCAGCACCTCACAGCCAGGAATTCCTTCCCAATATCCCATCTAAAACAATACATTGTTAGATTATAACCATTGCCCCAGGAAGCTCCAAGGACAATCAGACCCTGCTGCTCCCCTCACAGGGAGCCCAGAAAGGACCAGAAGTTCCATCCTCCCTCCCTCCCTCCAGAGCTGCTTCCCACTTCCCGTGTCTTACTATCCAAACAACCTCAAACCTGTAATTAAGGAGGGTAAGGAAAGCAGAAAGAAATGTTTATATAGCCCGAAATTAAACTTTCAGTGATGATGAGACAGTAAATTAACTTAATCAAGTTGGGAGGCATCTAGGAGAAATCATTTTTATATGGTTTAATGAGAGAAGGCATTGGAAATGGTGATTTTAATCAGCCAAGTGGGATTTATAAGCAAGAAGATCCTGCTTAAACAACTCATTAGACATCTCCAAAAAAATCCTGCCTGCCTCTGCAGAGAGCCAAAACAACATTTATTGTGTGTATTTACTAATTCTCCAAGCCCCTTGGTACCAGCACATATCAAAAGGCAACGGATTCAAGCAGGAAAGAAAGTGAAGGGGGAAAAAAACCTCTTCATTAGCTCCTGCTGCAGCAAAGCAAGAGGCTCCAAGAGCACAGCAAAGGCAGAGATGACCCGAAACATGGTATTAGGACCCTGGAATTGCTACTTATTATAAACACAAGGGCTAAAACAGAGGGGGAAGCACTGGACACCTTCTAGGACTTGGACAGGGGAGGATTGGCACAAGAGCGAGTCCAACCTGTGACCCATCACCACTGCCAACTCAACCAGAGCACTGAGTGCCATGTCAAGTCATTCCTTGGACACCTCCAGGGCTGGTGACTCACTATGTGTCACAACAACTCAAGGCTCTGAACAGCCTTAAAGAACAGCCCTAAGGCTCTGAATCCATGCACTGATCCTGCCACTTTTCCTCTCTCATCTCTCATCTCCACAGCCCTGAAGTGTTCCAGGCCTGGTGGGACAGGCCTTGGAGCAACCTGGACTGGTTTCAGAGTATGTTCAGGGGATGGAGCTCAGAGACCATCCAGCCCCAACCCCTGCCCTGGGTAGGGACACCTCCCACCAGAGCAGGTTGCTCAAGGCTTTTCCAGCCTAGGAAGGTTTTTCCCCTCCTCACCACCATCCCCTTGACACTTCCAACCTCCTGCCAGAGGTTCTCCCCCTGATGCCCTCAGCTCCATCCTCTCCTCCTCTCTCATTTCCTCACACTGTGAGATCTATTCTAACTTTAAACCCTTTCATCCCTTCATGTTCTATCAAGATAGAGCACATTTTGCTCTATTTTGCCTAATATTCAGCTCAGCTCCCAAAAGTAGGTCATGAAATTCACAAGCTTAGACGAGTTAGGCTTTAAAGACCCAGAAAATCCCTTTTCCCCCCCATTTCCACTCTCTCTGTCATTTCCAGGTCTAAAATATTTCCCAACACAAACCCAAAGACACCACTTGGTTTTCAAAGTCTCAGAGTTATTGACAAAACATATGGTTTTATGGAAATATTAAGGAGTTTTTATGGAAATACCAAAGGATTTTTATGGAAATACCAAGTTTTCATGGAAATATCAAGGAGTTTTACTGGAAGAGCACAGAGGATTCACCTCTGTGCCCCAACCTC
The DNA here is from genome assembly GCF_000695815.1 of Acanthisitta chloris. Lineage (NCBI taxonomy): Eukaryota > Metazoa > Chordata > Aves > Passeriformes > Acanthisittidae > Acanthisitta > Acanthisitta chloris. The sequence goes on from NW_008651493.1 coordinate 22,252, forward strand.
CCTGGGATCAGGCTGAGCCTGAGGCTCTCAGAGGTGATCTCTGGGCTAGAAAAGCAGGATGGAAACATTGGGACACCAATACATGGACCAAAGATGATCAAAGATATCCTAAATTTCCCTGAAAAGAAGGAATGGCCTCGGTGGCTGCAGCAGGATCCTTCCCCAGCCTGGGCTGAGCTGAGAGCACTGCCCAACCCCAGCACAACATCACCAAGCCATGGTGGCAACAGAGCATCTCCCACATCACCCTGCTAACAAACACATCGCCAAGACCCTCCGACGTCCAGAAGCTGTAAGAAAACACCATTTTGGCCACCACAAACCACTTTCAAACCACGATGCCAAGGCAACGTGAAGCTCTCCAGCCGTGAGTGGCAAGAGGAGCACGTGGTGTGTGCACTCACCTGTGGTCTCCACGATGCCCTCCAGGATGACGACGATCTCGAACTGCTCTGTCTGCATGCTGCGCTGGGACAGGTCGTAGAAAGGGCTCTTGGAGTCTATCACGTGGCAGATGGTCAGCGGGGACACGAGGAAGAGCTGGTCAGCACCCGTGCTGAAGCCCACGTCCAGCTCCAGCTGGTCCAGAGGAAGGAACTCACCCTCCGGGGTCTGGCGGGACTGGGAAGAGAGGAGGAGAGGGACAGGTCAGGAGCTGCTTGGAGACTGGAACTGCTTGCCCAGAGGAATTGGAATTTCCCATCCCTGGGAGTGTTCCAGGCCAGGTTGGATGGGGCTTGGAACAACCTGTTCTGGTGGAAGGTGTAGAAGGAGTAGAAGGAATTAGCTTTTAAGGTCCTTCAAAGCCATCTGGGAGTCTTTGGTCACTGCTGGAATGACCATCCCCAAGGCACTCCAGCAGCATCCCACATCCTTCCCAGTGCTCTGTACCATCCATCACACCAGGCATTCTGGAAAACCACTGGAATGGTTACTCTGCCACCAACCCAGTGTCACCCACCAGGAAAGGATGAAGCTGGAGGAACCAGGGTGGTGGACCCAGACAGGGTACAGGGATGAGGAGACATCTCCCCTTGAGCATCCCAAATCCTCACAAAATCCATGTTGCAACACTGACCAGAGGTGAGGAGCCATTCCCTGTGTCCTGTCCCTCCATCCCTTGTCCCAAGTCCCTCTGCAGCTCTCCTGGAGCCCCTTTAGGCACTGGAAGGGGCTCTAAGATCTCCCTAGAGCCTTCTCTTCTCTGGGCTGGACCCCCCAGCATTCCCAGCCTGGCTCCACAGGGTGCTCCAGCCCTTGGAGCATCTCCGTGGCCTCCTCTGGACTCTCTCCATCAGCTCCACATCCTCCTGCTGTTGGTGCCGTGACCTGGAGCAGCACTGCAGGTAAGATCTCACCTGAGAGGAGCAGAGAGGCAGAATTCAACTCACCTGCTGCCCACAGTGATGATCCCAGGACATTGGGGGTTCTGGGATGTGCACCAGGACCAGCACAGCCATCACTCCATGCTACCCACACTCCCACGAGTGACACCAGCAGCTCAGAGGAGCCCAGACCTGCACTTCCCATAAAATGGGGTGCTGGGGAGGGATGGGAAGGTGCTGGGGGCCCCAGGGATGCAGCTGCTCACCCCCTCCCCAGGGCTGGAAACCTTTGGAAGCCCAAACTCCAAAGGCATCAGGCAGAGCAAACTGGATTATTCTCCTCGCTCGGGACTCGGGTTCTATTTTTAACATCTCCCCTGAATGGTGACTGGATTGAAGCAGATCTAATCCCAAACAAACAATCCTGTGTTTTGCTCAAGTTTTGGCTTCCATTTCTGCAGGTGGAAACGCAGATTTCCCACACTTGACTCCACTCCCTCTCCCAGGCTCAGGTCACAGCCCCAAGGCCACCAGAGCCCAGAAACACCCAGAGCACCTCTGCCTGCAGGGTGTGTGTTCTCTCTTCAAAGAGAAGTTTCCAATAAAGAGGCAAAAAAAACATAGGAAAAGCACTAATCAACCCCTGGGAGCAGGACAAGGAGCAGCTCTGGGGAGGGACCTGCTTGCATAGGACATCGCACTCCTGGGCAGTGCTGGTCCAGGGAAGGGAAGGCTAGAATATTGCTGGTGACTCTGCCACACCAGGGAGACCCAGGACTGTCCATCCATCACTTCCCCATCCCTGAGAGTGTTCCAGGCCAGGCTGGATGGGGCTTGGAACAACCTGGGCTAGGGGAAGGTGTCCTTGTCCATGGCAGGGTAGAATGGGATGAGCTTTAAGGTCCTTCCCAACCCAAACCCTTCTGGGATCTCAATAGGTGATATAGTGATGGAGTGTTAAAGACAATCTTCAAAGTCCAGAGAAACAGGATGAACTACAGATGGGGAAAGGAAATGAGAGAATCCCAGATTCGTTCAGGTTGGAAAAGCCCCCCAAGCCCACCAAATCCAACCATTCCCAGCACTGCCCAGACCACCACTAACCATGTCCCAAGTGCCACATCCACGTGGGTGTTAAATCCCTCCAGGGATGCGACTCCACCTCTGCCCTGGGCAGCTGTGCCAGGGCTGGACAACCCTTTCCATGGAGAAATCTTTCCTACTATCCAGTCCAAGCTGAGACTAGATTCCCAGAGCACCATCACCCCCAGCCCTCACCCTGGAGCTCGTGGGATTCCCTTTTATTTTCCTCTGCCCCTTTATTTTTTCCTTCCCCCCCCCCCCCCTTTTCCTTTTATTTTCCTCTTTTTTCCCCTGCTTTCCTTCCCTATTTCCCACCCCGGAGGCATCACACTGCTCCGAGCCAAGCCCTGCACCACACACATCCATTTGCAGGAACACCAGCTCTGCATCCACAGAAAAACCACATTTCAGCCTGTTATCCCTCGTCCCTGCCCATCCCCAGCCCCTCCCACAGCCACAGGTGCCCCCTATGACCCACTCCATCCCCTCTACAAACTCCAGGCAATGTTCCTGGAGCCAGAGGAAGTTTCCAACTCCAAGGTGTAAAATTCCCTGCGGCACTGACAAAAAGGAGCTGTTTGCCAGTGTTGGCATGGAAATGACTCACTTGGATCCTTTCATGGCTTTCCAGCTACTCTGAAAAGCTTCACAGCTATTAAAGAGCAATTCCACAGATTGGATAGATAATATTCCAGACTAGAGAGCTCTGGATTTAGGAGCTCCATGACATCTAGGGAGAGGTTCAGCTCAGCACTGCAGGACACCCCTCGGGACATGCAGAATTATATAATTACACCTTCAGACAGTCATTATTAAACACCAAATAGTATTACATGGACTGTGCACCATTTGTTCTTATCAAATACATAAAGATAGCCCAGATAAATCTTTATGGCACTATTTTATATACATTTTGTCACACTATTATAGAGATTTTAGGGTATTCTGCCTGAATACTCTATGCATATGGCATTATATTCTAATATTATATGGTATTATGTTATAATATTCTATTTACACCCATTTCTAGAGTACATTCCATAGCTTTAGAGCTATTAAAGGGCTAAAGTGAAGGTGCCAGCCCAAGATGACCTTGGCCCAAAGGCACTTGGGGGTCACCAGGAGTGACACTGTCCCTCGTGTGTTCCCAGGCACGGCAGGAAGGACACAGGTGGCATTTGGGGCTCCCTGTGCTCCTCTCCCTCCTTTGGCACAGACCCCCTCAGGGTCTGGGGGTGTCAGGGGACCCTGCAGCCCTCAGTGACACTGTGACTGTCCTGCCTGCACCATCCCGTGGGAAACATGGGGCAAAACACCAAGTGCAGGAGGCTCTGAAGGGGGATGAGCATCCCCAGTGGGAGGGGAATGCCAGGGAGCAGGGGAGAGAGCTGGGCAGCACCCCCAGTGGGGACCCCATGGCAGGGGGACCCTGCCTGCTCCTGCAGAGCACCCACAGCACCCACAGCCCCTACACAGCA
>NW_008651494.1:0-268 GCF_000695815.1 Acanthisitta chloris
GGGGGAGGGGCTTGCTAAAGGGGTGGGGGGACCCCAAAGGCCACCACAAGGCCACACTGGAGGTGGAACGGTGAGTCTGGGGGATTGCCAGGGCAGTGGTGGTTGCCAGGTCAGTGAGTGATTGACAGGGGTGCGGGTGATTGACAGGGCAGTGGGTGATTGACTGGTGTGGGTGATTGACAGTGGGTGATTAATGGGCAGTGGGTGATTGACAGCTGTGGATGGTTCACAAGGGTGTGGGTGATTGACAGGGGAATGGGTGATTGGC
>NW_008651494.1:374-799 GCF_000695815.1 Acanthisitta chloris
GTGATTGACAGGTGTGGGTGATTGACAGGGGTGTGGTTAATCGACAGGGCAGCCAGTGATTAACAGGTGTGGGTGGCTGACAGGGGTGTGGGTGATTGACAGGGGTTTGGATGATTGACAGGGCAGTGGGTGGTTGACAGGGCAGTGGGTGATTGACATGTGTGGGTGAATGGCAGTGGGTGATTAATAGGCAGTGGATGATTGAGAGGTGGTGGGTGATTGACAGGTGATGGATGAGCTCTGTGTGATGTGGGTGTGTCCCAGTGACTGACAGGTGGTGGGTGGGGTCTGTGGGTGTATCTCAGTGACTGACAGGTGGTGGGTGGTGTCTGTGGGTGTGTCTGTGAGTGACTGACAGGTGGTGGGCAGGTTCTGCGGGTGTGCCCCAGTGACTGACAGGCGGTGGGTGGGGTCTGTGTTTCCCA
>NW_008651495.1:0-3934 GCF_000695815.1 Acanthisitta chloris
CCTCATCCTGACCAATGCTGGTTTTCTAACACACATGCCCTCAAAAAGAATAATACTATAAAACAAAATCAAATTAAGTGTAGGCGGTGGAAACATGCATGTTAACATTTTTTCCTGTGATAGATGGTTCGAATTAACTAGCGGGAAAGTGCATTAGCGTAGCCTTTGAAGTACTCTGGTCGTAGCCTATAAGAATATAATACGTCTTCTATTATTGTAACCTGTGAGGGAAAATTTATAAACATCAAAGGGGAACGATGTGGAGGAAATACAGGAAGTGGAAACAAGGCAAGATAAGAAGGCTGGCAGTGTCATTTTTTAATTATTTTTCTAATTATCGCCAAGATGTGGCTAATTGCCACTTTTTATACTTGTTTGGTTTTCTTCTGGGGTTTTTTTGTCCCTTTTTCTCCTTTTTCTGTTATATATCACCTCTCCCCGTCTCCTAGCTCCTCTCTTGTTCCAGTTTCTCCTCTTTTTTTCCAAACCGGTCTTCCCGGTTAACAATAACTAAACAGTTCTGATAAATCTGACTTACAAGCTAGGCCAAGGCAAAATTAAAAGCATTCCTGAACAAAAATGACAAATCGTTCAAAGGCATTGTTTAACAATAAGCAGTTTATATTTGTTGCCTTCCATGCATGGAAGATAGTATTTACATTGTATTAAAATTACTCCAAAATTTGCAGAATATTGAAATGTACCAAATGCAGTATTAATATCGATTTAAACATCAGATAATTTATTTAGACAGGAGTATCTAATTTGTATGCAGTGTGGTCAGAGACATGTACTGTGACTGCCCCCTTTTACTTCCAGTGCAAATGCAGTCTTGCAGCATTGGAGGGAATATTTCTTTGCAAAGGATAATGTGCAAATCTTAAAACAAATGGAAGATTTACTTAATAGCCAGCTCGACCATTTAATGTATTTTATCTTAATAAGTCTTTTTGATCTAAACATGTTTTTCAAGAATGACAAAAAGACCTGCCGACACTCATCAGACTGAGCTAACTCCACAGCCTGCCTGCAGACTGCCAGACTTTCCCTTCTCATTTATTTCAGGGTGCTCATCAAGGCACAGGGACGGTCGAGCAGAAACTTTCCTTTTTTTTTTTTTTTTTTTTTTTTTACCAACCCCAATTTACCAAGCAGAGCTGGGAAGCAGGCTGGCCTGTGTCTTGGCTCTTCCATCCACCAAAGGTCCTGAGAAGGAGACTGCCCCTGATTTAGGGGGATATTTTATTTTTTCCTCTCTTTCTCTTAACTCTCCACTCCCCCAATCTCTCTTGACTAGAAACAGGGTAAGTGGCTTTAGAGGAGCCCGTCATTTACATGTGCTAAACCCAAATGTAATAACTTTGTGATGGGAGAAGACTCTTCCGACAACGGAACAGAGAGCGAATGGGGTTCAAGAAGGGAAACAATAATATCATTTCAGAGAAGGATCGCAAAGGGCATCTCAGAAAATGGAAATACGGCTGTCAGGAGTAATCTACCCCTTACTCCCATCCTCACATTTCCAGTTTTCACTAAACTTGTTTTGATTGCTTAGCCAAGGGGGAATTCATGGGAAGCCTTTCTCGAAGTCGTCCAACTTTTAAACAAACTTTGACTGATGGAAAAGACATTTTTACACATGTTGTCCAAAGAACTAAGTATTTAAACTTGTCATGTGGTTTTTACATTCGGGATCCGGAGAGCATGTATGTAATCTGTAAAATTCTGGACACAGTCCAAAGATTGGGCCATGACCCAAAATCTGCTTCTTTCTCATCTCCTTTCCATTTCCCCTCCCCACCAAACTTTAGAGTTATTCATTCCTGGATGTACATTTTCCTCGCCATAAATAAATGTTTCCAGGAAGAGACAGAGACAGATAACATAAATCCAATACATCCATTTACAGAGCAATAAGAACTTTGATTTCTAGTTAGATGCCAGCTGATTACATCTATATTTTCTTAACACTAAACTCTTCTGAATGTGTAGCATGAAATACATTCCCGCCACTACAAAGGAGAAGGCTGGAGTATGCTGAACAATAATGATTATTTATTTACATAATTTCTTTTCCATAGACTGCAAGGAGAAATATAGAGCTCTCCCTTACTGACACACTGCCATGAAAAAAAGGGAAGCACACACAGGATTTTCACATCAGCCCACTTTCTGAGATGGAATAATAATTCATCTCCAGTAAACACGGATCACATTATTTCTCCCATGGACTGCACCTCTCTGAGCTCCATAATTTAATAGAGCTCTGCATTCCTTAATTATTATTATTTTTAACCCCGTTCTGGGAGGAGAGTTAAGCCTTTCCATCCCCACGTTTAAGGATGCAGAATAAAACCCAAGTAAAGGCATATGCCAGACCATTTAAAATAATTAAAGCTCAATAGATATTATCGGCATGAGAAAACCTTGAGTGTTTGAAGGTCTAAGGCAAAACCCAAGGCGTATTTTTAAACACGCACACAACCAGGCTGCCACCCTTCTAGAGAGCAATTCTCCATCCGCATTGTCCAGTGACCTGCAGTTATAGGTGCGCTTATCGTAAATGTCTGATAAATATTTTACTAACCTTAAGGGTATGACATATGGGGCATAAAGAAAGAAGCCCTGCTAGGGTGTCAGTAAGACCCTTTCATATTGCATTGTTTGGAAGTTGAATAGGATCCTGATGCATAATGGGCAGATAATGCATGTAAAATAGCAAGATATATGTAAATATGGAATGTGATTTGTGGCAATCAACATACGAACAGGCCTGTGTTTTTGATATGTATTGCAAACAAGAACAGGACCAAGCTTTTGATAGATATATATGTTGCAACCTGGTGCTTTAGATGTTGCAAAATATCATTGCATTAAAGATACAGTATGGATTAACAGAGCAGCCTGGCTCAGATAATTGTATGTCTGAGGGATGCCAAGTCCGCAGCTCAGGTCAAAGGTTCTTCTCAGAAGTTCCTGAATTATAGCTTGTTTTATTTGTATTTTTGCTTGAGGCCATAGTATTGTAGATGAAGGTGTTCGGAAATCTTTGTAAAGACAGTTCTTGATAAGGGAAGACTTAAACTTCAAAAATGCAGTTGTGACAGATTTATATTTTTTTTAGCTTTTGCTAATTTGCTAATTTCTTGTGTCTTTCCAGGGTCATAACACTACATTCACATTTTTGTAATACCCTTTTGAGGGCCATTAACATGCATTAATTCATATACGGATCTATATATTAGCAAAGTCTGGCTTTGATCTGTGTTAAACCTCATTGCCAGCTGACTGCCTTGTTCTGATCTTGATGATTGAGTTTTCCTTCCCTTTTTTTTTAGATTTTTTTTTTAAATATTTGCTATCATTCTCCAAAACACTGTGGATGGTTTCAACCCTCTGGGCATACTCACCACCTTTTCCCCGACTGTAGTTTCCTAAAGAAGTTCCTCAACAAGCAGTCGGTGCACAATTATGCCCTGGTTTGGGTTACGTGTTCACAGAAATAGGGTGTACGTGCTTGTGTATCTGTGTGCAAATGTGCAGATGCATCTGTAACTCCCTGCTTGTATTTATACAGACAGAATAACGTGTACAGATACAAATGCATGGTTGTGAAGAGCTTCTGCTCTCGGATTAATACTATTTTTCCCGGGTCGTATAATTCTGCAAGGTGCAAGGGGTATATTTCTGACCGTATAGGTGCCATAGGGACCTACAGAAAGGGAGTCTCTCTGGCTACATTTAGGCAAGGATTAGCTGCTGCAGCCCTCCCTATCTTTGTGTCTGAGATCTGCAGACGCCTGCTGAGAGCAAGCTAGGACTAACCCAGTCGTTTTCCACCGGATTTATCGCACAGCCCGCAAAGACGTGGCCAATTTGCCATTGCTGGCGGCGAGGCAGGGACAGAGGGGACCCTCTTGCCCCCCGGCATCCC
>NW_008651496.1:0-15715 GCF_000695815.1 Acanthisitta chloris
CACAGCTAATCAACTCCACTTCCTTCAATAAACAAGTCAAATCCTGCTACGTATGAAAAACAACCCCATACCTGGCAGAGGTTCTGTTCTCCCCTACAGCTGATGTTGCAATTGGTGGTGTCACTGACTACGAGGATGAAATAAAAACACACCAGCTACAGGAAGTGTGTTGGCACTCTGTGCAAGGCTGAAGATTTTGAGGTCAGGGAAGTTGCTCAGCCCTCACTCCCAGAAGCACAACAGCAACCAGCAGGAAGCTGTCAGTTCCCAGTTGTCCCTCAAAAATGAACACCCATCCTCAGACTCTGTGGAAAGAAAAGCATGGTTAACTTTCTCCACGCTGCAGGGAAGGGTTGAAACATTTAGAGAAGGAAGCCATCAGGCACTCAGCACCGACCACAAGCTTGTGCAGGGTTCAGCTGACTCACTCCCCACTGGCAGCCTGTGCTTGCAGCCAAGCAGGGAGCACGAATTGGCTGCTGACCTATTTGCAGAAGGGCTGGTGGGGCAGCAGGCACTCACCTCAGCCCTCAGGACTGGGCTTAGTCCTCGCTTCAGTTCATAACTGGCTTGATTTTGGATGGACACTCTCTCAGGGGTTTCCTCGTACAGGAGTAATGAATGGGTAAAGGCAGGTGCACAGTCCCAGATTCTCCCATGGTATTTTAAACAGTTCCCATGACCATGGAAGTAGGACTGGGTTCAGAGGATATCCTCTGGTTTGAATGTACTGTTAGGATTCTTCATGGAGAGAAATCTGCCACTATACCTTGGTGCCATTCTACTGAATTCAAAGTATTCTGATTGCAGTGATGCCTTCTATATTCTAATATTAACTCTTTGTATTTTCTGTCAAAAAGAGGCTCAGTGCCCTCATTTTGGTCATTGCTCTTCCCTGGCATGACTTCAGAAATGTATGTGCTATATTTAACCCTATGTACACACTCCTTACTATGTTGAGATTTTAAACAGTTTTAGATTAGAAATGCATTAGAAATACATTTTCCATCTACCTGTAAATAGGAAGTTAGGAAGTTGTGCTATCCAACTGGGCTGGTATCTGGGTGGAACAGGAGTCTTAAGTGTCTTGAAACCATGTCTGCTTTTGATATGGTTGCTAAATCTGGTTCTTTTCCTTATTAAATTTGGCTGCCTCAATGGAGTAAGTTGCTCTTCCACAGAGCAGATGACTAGAAAAGCTAGTTACATTTTTCAAGCAGTTCTCTTTTGGGATAGTCACATTACAGCAAATGCGTTGGAAATAACACGAATAAAAATGTATTTTAACTTCAAGGGCTTGGGATTTTTTAAAGTGGCAATTTTAAGGGACTGCAGAAAATGTGAAAAACATGACATTTATTAATAGATGTCCACTGCAATGGTCAAGAGGATGGAACACATGATTTATAAACAGAGGCTGAGGCCATTCAGTTTGTTCAGTCTAGAGAAGAGAAGGGTAAAAGTGAGGATGTAATTGCTGTCCTAACCACCTATTTGGTAGTTATACAGAAGATGGAGACATCATACTCATCTTAGAGGTCATCAGATGAAAAGGCAACAGAGACCAACTGCAAGAAGGAAATTCCAAGGAGGAAAGAAATTCCTCAAGGGCAGCCTAACAGCAGAACAAGTTGTACAAAGAGCTTGCAGAGACTTCAACCTTGCAGATGCTCAGATCACAGCTGGATGAGACCCTGAGCAACCTGATCTAACACTGAAGTTAGTCCTGTTTTAAGCAGAGAATTAGACCAGATGACATCCAAAAGCTCTTCCTAAACCAAATTGTGCTTCAATTCCATGAAGAAGTACTGTAACTAGTTACTAAATCAGACACAAGGGGACATGTATACGACAACTTGCACAAGGAAAAAATAAATTATTTTCATTGTTTCAAGAAGTAGTTCTGTCAATATAGGAATACAGACTACAAAATTTATACTTATTGTAAAGTTATTTTATCTTCACTGGTTGTATCTCGATTGCCATGTGTGACAGCCTATGCCTGAGGCTCATGAGGTCCAGCAAAGTTTCCCAGTGAGGCCAAGATCTTTGCTAAATTCTCATTACCATATATCGGAATCATTTCTCAGCTCTGTATCACACTGCTTAGAGAAGATGCTCTTGAAGGATGTGGTTTTGTTTGTTTTTCATTCTGGAATGTGTAGATCTCCATTAATCAATCACAGAAGCCACAAAGCTGGAAATTCATTGGGCTGTTTCTGTTTAGACTTCTAGCAATATGTCTGAGGAGGTGAACATTTTGCCTGCACACACCCTGGAAGAGTGACTGCCTCCATGAAAGAAATGTGGAGAATAATAGACACATTCTTCTTGATTAGCAGTGTAAAGGGTAACTCTGTAACACACCCTGCAGCTATGGTAAAAGAGATATAAATAGGGATGAAATAATAGAACTCGAATCTTTATGGACATGGAGAATTAAGTACTATATGACTTTCTCTCTCTCTGGGACATGCTGCAGAAGTATGGTTGGACCAAATATGTGGAATAATTCAGATTTGAACTGACAAATAATCACAACTTTCAGAGTTCAATATATGAAGTAATTTCAAATCTACTCCAAAAAAAGACAGGTTTGGGAGGGTTGGGTTATCAGGGGATGGAGAGGGTGGTGGAATACTTGTCTCTAGCCAAATCTGAGTTAAGCATTTTGTCTAAGTCCACACCTATAGTAATTCAAAGAAAAAGGCATGTCTGGATGTCAATTCACTTTATTCAGAGATATGTATCTATTTAAGACAGTGATGCTTACAGATCATCCAATGAATGCCAGTCAAGGATTTTGTTTAAGAGTGTGAAAATTATATATTGAGTTTGGAAATAAGGAAATTATTTTTACTTCTTCTTTATTCTTTAAAAAAGAGTGCTATTTAAACAAGAAAGTGTTTTGGTGATAATTCCAAAATGAAACAGGGCTAGAAAAGAGAACTTTGAAGAATTATTTTGAAGTTTAAAGTTTTGTCTGCAAAATATAAAAAATCTACATCATTGATTTCTGTTCTACAGGTCCAATACCATACATATTATGATGGGGTTAAGTCAGTATTTACATAGCATGTCAAAAAACCCCAACCTTCTTAAGTAGCAAATATGGTTTTTAATAAGCTGAAGAATGTTTTCTGTTAATTTGCAGTATTATTGATCTATTGCCTTGTTTAGCATTTCCTCCAAATGCTTGTGGTTATAAACTTTTCATACATTTTAGGAAAGCAATTCTCCTCTTGAAAGAGAATATGTTACAGTTTGGTATTTTTATTCCCTGATTTATGATTCTATTTTAAATTTAAGAGTCATCCAGTCAAGGAAAAACAATACTTAACAGTACAAACACACAACTCAGATAAATGCATAGAAATACTCAAAGAAAACCATTTCAAACAGCCAAAGGACTGTAGGTTATTTGTGCAAGGTATTCCACAAAGAAAGTAGGTGAAAACCAACACTAAAAACATTACAAAGCTCAATTCACCTTTTTTTTTCTCTCCAGAAATAATGGTAAATCCATAACAAGCAGTTCAGCCAGCTCTAGACTCAACTGGGATCTGATCCAGTCATTATTTTGGTCCTCGAAATCAAAAGGGATTTGATGGGAATGTATGATAGATTATTTTCTGCACATTTTTAATTGGGTGACTTCTTCCCTTAAAGGGTTCCTAATTTTTCACACATGTCTCCAAACATCCTCTGCCAATATTAAATTCTGCTCAGATGGATTTTCTCTTAGAGAAAAATTTGGCAGTTGCAACTCTTTGGCCAAAATCCAGTAAATTCAGATGGGAGGAGCCAGCAAATGGAAATGTTTTATGTAGATAGTATGTTACTTCTTTGTGTATCCAGATTTACACATTCTTGGAATAAACAAAGTTGTTAACTTTATTTTGGTTCCTTTTTGACTCTGAAAAAAAAAAAGCTACAATGGACATGCCTTCTAATCTTTGCAGTTCTCTCTCTGGTCTTTGGTCTAACAGAGCTTACCTGGCTGAATTTACTACTGCCTACATCTCTCTCTCTGTCCATTTTATGGTATACAACCTGACCAAGGCACTTTTAGAAATGAAAAGTGATTTGGTCAGATGGCTTGAATTATCAATACTCTTCTTAAGCAGGATATTTGTATTAAGTAGGTGAATGCCTTATTATATTATATTCTCTTTAGATATTCTCTCTTTTGATCTTCAGAAAAGGGATTTGAGAGAGAAAGAGAGAAAGCATTTTTCAAATTTAGTTGAAAAATAAAATTCTCAGACTTTGTGTGACTAAATTAGACACACTCTGTTCAGAGAGAGAACTGTGATTTCCAAGTTTGTAGATGAATTTTTAAGTATGCCAATAATGAGCCGCTGAAATAGCAGAGTTGAGCAAAGCAAGGCAGCTTTAAAAGGCCCCAAATGGATACATTCAGATTCCATGATTTTATGAGTGATTATTTTTGCCACAGATTTAAACAAAACCATCTTCTTGTTCTAGTCTGATGAAAAAAGTTCAAAAATGGCTTGTAACATACCACTAATGTCTCCTTTATACAACAGTGTCAGAGGGCAGACACAGGTTTATTGTTGGAAAGCTCCTGTATATAAGGAGAATTCCTGTTACAGGGACAATTGCATGCATGCTTGAGATATTGAGGACAAGCTCATTATAAAAATTTGCATAAGTCGTTTCATCTTGCAATCTTTTTTTCTTACCTTTTTTTCTCTCCTGAATGTTTGGGTTTATTGGGATAATTAGGGAGATGAACCGTTTCCCAATCTAAAGGCTCCACAGACAGGGCTATGGCAGAACTGGAACTTCTATTTTTGAGGAAATTCTGACATTCTGAAACATATCCAGGTTTGGAGAGAAAAAAGCCACAGAGAATTCATTAAGTCCTATAAAAGAAAACGTTCAAAAAAGTCACATCTATAGAAATATGGACTTCTGTTAACATTCAAAAATATCCATTAGGTTTCACTTCTTTCTTTGCTTTTTTAAGGAATAAGAGTTCTTCTGAAAGAGGAATAAACAAGAAAAATATTATTCTAAAGCCTTTGCAATAAGCCTTAACCAAATTTCCTTTTACTAAGCATGAGTATTTCCAATATGAAATATCCACCTTGACATATTCCCACTGATGAATCAGCATTTTTCAAAATGGAAAACACTAATTTAGAATACGTTTGCCCAGCACTAGGAATAGATTGTGAAGCTGCTTCAGAGTATTCCTTGGTTACTATTTGCTACTAAATTTTACTAAGAAGTAGCATAAATATACCATGAAAATTTATATAAGTGTTCTCCACATCTTGTACTTGGCACACTGGGCATGTGTGCTAGCAGTGCACTCACCTGATAGTCAACTGTCTCGATGCCACTGGAAAGAATTTGCCCTGGAGTCACTTCCTGGGCCCCAACCAGAACATCTTCTCCTCACATGCTGTTACCTGCAGGCTGCTCCTTTGCCACTTTGTACTTTTTTGTCCTACCTTGGCAGCATTAAAAGGCCATACAGTAGCAGAAAACAGAACTTCAAGTCTTCACCAACTTTCACAACTGCTTATTTTCACTCAGGTTCCAATGTTCACAAAGGAGCAGGAGATAGGACAGCAGTGGATGTCTGAAGACTAAACTTACTGACTCATTATCCCCATGTGTTTATGTGTTTAGATGTTTATCGAAACACTTTCTCCTGCTTTTCCATATTTATTGGCATGATTTCCACTGGGAAAATTAAATTGGTAGCCCTGCAGAAGTACTCTCATTATGGTAGTTCAGTCTCTCCTAAGTTATCTGAATTTTATCCCTTGTGCTTCTGTATTTCATTTGGTTTGTATGTGATCTGCACACATGTAGCACCATAGACCCCATCCATTCATAGATGCCAGTACTGTCAAGGAGAAGTAGCATTATTTTATTTGCTCACTGCTCCTAGCATAAAATATAACATTTTATGACTCTTTCATAGCTCAGTTGTGTGGTAATGCGATATAATTATACTCACATCAGATCAGAGAGCTATTTGCTTTAGTGAGAATGATTAAGAAGAACATAGGGAATTGGACTTGGGCGTAAAGATAACTGACAGAAAACCAGAGAAGCACAGGAATAAAGTCCAAACCTGATGTAGAAGGATGCAGTTTCTAATAAAGTGAGCTAAATCTGCTCAAGCCAGGCCAAATCTGTGAACCTACAAGCAATCCTGCCCAAAAGTGTTCATTATATAGGCCTGTGCAGCACATTTAATGTGACTCGACTTGTGACGCCTTTGTTGCAGGTACTGGCTTTTTATATTGGTTTTGGACAGGCTTCAAGATCATGGATTTACAGATTACTTGAACACACAGAGACAATTTAATTGGCTAAAATGTAAACATTTTGCAATTAGTGAATGATAGCTTTAAAGCCTGATTTTCCACTGCCTTGTACCTTATGTAGCCATTAGTTCACAGCAGGAGAAAGGTCTCAGAGTGCAGTTTGGCAGCTCACTCCTCATGACCCTCCCATGACATGAAACCCACTGAGCTTTTAAAAAACTCCTGTGTGGCTGGTTCTGTTCTGCCTCTTTCTCACTGTCACAGCAACATGATGGGGTTCAGAGTTAAAGGCAACTGGTCTCCAAGGATTTTTCCAAGCATAGGTGCTCCCTCACTTATCTCCAGCTTCAGTAACCAGACTTTGGAGTGCATCAATTAAAGAGATTTGTTGCCAGATCCTGCTGTATTCCATAATTTTTTTATGTGCCCCCTGCCCCTCCCTCGCCCCCTCAACTATTCTAAGTATTACTACTCTATTCTTTGATACCTCTCAAATACTTCAATGACATGTTCAACTGGGGCTAAATAAATAAATACAGGCAGAAAATCACTTGTCCTTGATTTGAGGTACTTCCACTGTTGATTTGGAGAATGTATTTTATCACCAAATAATTTCTGATCTCCACAAAATGATCACTGTTACAGAAATTGCTCTTTGGCAATGTCTCAGAGCTGGGATTAATATGTTTTCACATTTTGCTTTTGCTTACTATCAGACACAAGTCTTTGGCAACAGCACCTCTAAAGCTGGAGGAAAAGTGTGTGAAACTGTCAGCACTACAAATGAACTTACAACTATGTCTTTTAAAACATTTTTTGTACCTTCTGCCTTACTGCCCACAATACAGTGGCAATATTCTGGATTGCTTTGGAAACATGTGCAGTGGTTCTCACACAAATTATATATAATCAGAGACTGAGTTTTCAGCTGAAAGACACATTAACTTCCATTTCTGTGGTTTGGAGCTGTAGCTGATGGCCCATGCTATTTTCTATCTGATCTTGCTATCTGAGTCATGTAGACAACTTGTGAATATGTGAACCTTAGCAAAATTAGGTTATACTGAAGACAGTATTTATATTACACAACACAGTGACACTGATGATGAAAGATCACAATACAATCATGCAACAAAAAAATGCTAGGTCACCAAAGTACTTGCCATATTGCTTGGTAGTAAACAAAAACTTGCTTCATAAAATCTGTCTTTCTATAAAATTCCTGCCTTGAAAGTTTTATTTAGACCTAGAAGAGGTTGAAGGGTTTCATTAGGACACAAAACATCTCTGTCTAGTTTTCTGTGCCTTCATGAGTTCAGTTTGCTGTAAAAGCTCTGAGTGGTACAAAGTGTTACTTGTTTAAATTAGGGCTTTCCTATTCAAATAACCTTATTCTATTTCTCTGAAAAGTTGCTTTAGGCAAGCCAAAAATGAGATCTTTATTTCACAGATGAGATGTGAACATAGTGGCCTGGAAGAGGATGGGTTGCATGTAGCTTTTGACTACAAACACCACAAGTGAGACTGCAAATATTTTCATTCTTGTACACAGAAATCACTCTAAGCACCAGTTTCCCCTCCTACAGTCTTTTATCCATGGGTTTCCTATAAGAAGTGTCTCCATTTCATTGTTTTCTGGTTTTTTGTTGTGAGGTTTTCTTCCTAGCCCTTCTCATATCTGTTGCTAACACATGAGTTCAAGAGACAAAATAAATAATGAAGAAGTTAATAAACTGCAGGATCCTAGTGAAAAATTGCAACAAACTCAGGCTCTTCCTGGGAGTGCTAACATTAATCACACTGTATGTTTGTATGGCACTGGCAGCTATAAGAATTGGGGTTAATTTTAAAAGGTTATTCTTTTCACATGTCTTTAAGTATCTGCAATTGTGAGTCTTCATGGGAAGTCTGTGTTTAAGTGCAAGGGTGCTCCAGACAACTTATTATTGCTAGTGGATCATTCAGCACCATCTGCTTCCATCTCCTAGCTTCAACCACAATGGCTCTAGATCCAGCTAACAGGACCAAGACACAGCTTCATGCAAAGAGTATTACTGGATATTTGAGTAGTGGCCAGAGCCAGTCCTTGAAGACAATGGGTTATGGACTTCTGATTCAGTGAGCCATAAAATTAAAAAAAAAGGAAAATTAAAAAACTCTCACAGTTGTGATTTTTCCAAGGTATTTTGTTCCATGCTTAAATTTATTTCACAGTTTTTCAGTTCTTTTAAAAAACAAACCAAATATAAAATTGACCTGACATTTTCAAATCCAAAGTCAAAACATTTTGCTTAAAAATAGCAGAATTAAACATTCAGTTTCTGATTTCCCTCCTCCTATTTTTCCAGCTGAAACAATTGATGTTCCCAAATACTGTTGTCCCTTTGAATGCAAATTGCTTAATGACTTGGCTGTGTAAAATAAAATCCTTACTGCAGAGTAGTGCAAAACAATTCTTTCTCTAAACCCAAGAAGTTCTGCAGCAGAAGGACTCCCAGTGGGCAGACTGCTCTCACACTATCCCATACAAGGAATCAAACATCATGCACACTGCAGTAGTTAAAGCTCTAGTTGCTTTCATACAAGGCTATCAGACAGGCTCATGTATGCTAAGACTTTGTGAGTGAACTGCTTAAACTATTGGTATCTTTATTTACATAATTGTTTATAACTTGAATACTCCCTCGAAGTGTTGGAAGCACAAGGACAACCCTTGCAGAACAACACCCCTGTGGAAACAGAAGTTGGAAGGGCAATGGGCAAAAGAAGAAAATGGTAAGCTCAATTATGCAAGTGCAAGGACTTAAAATAAGGAACCTGCAGGGGTTTTCATGTGGGAAGAGCCCTGCATGTGAACAGACTGATGCTGATTTTGCTCCATCTCTTTGTCACATGTGTCATTACAGAAAGCAACAACAGATGTCAAATTCATGCCACAGGTAGGTAGCTTGCTGAGGCCTAGAAGGTTGAGGAATTCCTTTTATGTCCCTTGCATATTTCAAAGCTGTTATCATTACAGATTCTCATCTTCATATCACAGATAAATGCCTGTTTCACTGTCTGCAGAAACAACACACAGCTTTCTGAAGTCACTGGGGTGCCCCTGAGTGCAGTCCAGTATTGTCACAGGAAGGCAGAACTTCTGCAGTTCAGCATTAAGTTCCTTTTAAGCACTACAGACTGTGCACATTTGATGCCAATAACTCTACAAATTCTTATGAACAGCAAAATGAGATTGCTGATGGTGATGTTTCTTGTCATTAAGGAATTACTATTTTTGTTCCTCTTGCATGTTGTTTCATATTTTACTATCTGCTATAAGACTGCTAGATGGTACTGGAAGTCAAAGCTGAGTACTGACATTCAAAATCCCACATATTATTCTAGAAGCACTAGAATCTTGCATTTTAATAACTGTGAGCTCCATGTGAGGACTGTTACACCAAATAACATGAAGAAAACTCTGTGACAGATAGGCCCACTGCCTTTGCTGAAATCCATACATCAGTGCTAGCTACTTTCTGAAGGATATTTATGGAGGCTTTCAACTTTTTCATTTTCTTCAGATGCCATTAGTAGCCGAAAGCTTCATCCAATGTGACCCTGGTGCTCCAAGACTCCATTGAGTTCAGTGGTTTGGGTGTAACCTCAGCCAGCCAACTATAAGAGTCTTGCTGAATTTTATGCACTGATCCCAGAAAAAAATAAGGTTTTTTTTCCAGGTAACAGTGTCTCATAATTGAGAGACAGACAAACAAGTAAATACAGAGTCAATTCATTTGTTCCTAAGAAATACCCAGTAGAACTCCATGAGCATGTGCAGAACAGAAAATCACCATAAGCTCAGCATGTCCAAGTATCAGATGTACAGTGCATAAATTATATGGTTAATCTGACTTTGCACAGTAAGTGGGTTTAGCATGAGTTGTGCAGTTCATCTGGGCAACATATGCTCTGAAGGTCTAACACTGTGGAAGTACTGCATGCTTTGTGGAGCTGATCTGCAATGCACAGTGAATGTGTCTAGGATTTCCAGATATCCAGCAGCCCAGGCAGAGTTGCTATTCTGGTAAGGCTGTTCCAGACAATTGTCAGCATTCTCCAATTCACTCCCAGCGAAACTGCCAGGAACAAAAAAAGGACATGTCTGGTGAAAACCAGATGTACGGTAGGTACGAACAAAATTTTCCAATCCTATATATCACACTTTTATTATTTACCTTACATCAGTGCCTCAGACTACTAAATCACCTACTCAAGACCTATGAGAAATAATACAATAACCTAAACTGTTAAATAGATGTCAAAAAGAGAAGGCTAAACAACTTTGATGTGTGTGACTCCCATGCTAATCTGAAGAAATGCACATTCAATAGATATTTGAGAACAGAATTTGTTCTGCATACAGCAGTGGCCCTTTTTCAATACTGTTGCTCCTTCAGAACTGGAGTTATTCACTCTAGTTGTAAGTAGGAAGTTCCTGAGAAGTTAGGTGAGCATTGCAAAGCAGGTCACTTGAAGGCAACACGTTCTGGGCCAGTAACCCCATTCATTCATCTGGGATTCCTTTTCCTTCAGACACTGTCTAGTGTTACTGGGCTTGGTATTGATTGCCAGGGCTGACATTTGGTTGCTGTTGTTTGATGAAAGCAGCTAATTGGAATGTTTCCTCTGAGGAAAACCATTTACATATATGGAGTCCTTTGTACCTGTGCATACGTAGGTGATATATTCTGAAATCTACATAAGGAAAAGTCACGATATGCTGTTTATGTGTAGCATAAATATAACTCATTGTTCTTGCTTTGCTAAACATTCACTTATATATAATAACATTCACTTAAGCAATTCAATTCCATCACCTGAAATAAAATACTTGAGGCAACTGTAAAATAAATGTCAGCTCTCTTTCTTGTCAGAGAAGATGCCTTTTGCCTTCAGCAGAATTAATCAACTTACCTTACTTGAAAAATATTTTATTCTGGAAAACTCCCAAAGAGTTGGGATTTTAAAGCAGTCTTACAGAAATTCAGTAGAAAATAATAGGGAGTGATTCAAATGGAAAGGACTGAAAAGTGGAATATAAATCCTGATATCAGACTTCAGATGTTTTGCGTATGAAGATTTTTAAGTCAGATACTCATCCATGGTATACCAGTGATACAAACAAGCATAATCAGGGACCTGCAGTAAAGCACAAAACCTGTATTTCTATACTGTGCATGAAATTGAAAACAAATCATATATTACAGCATAGTTTCTCCAAACATCGTTTTCCAAAGTCAATGCCTTCATGGTAATATAATTTAGGTGATGAGCATGCTTGGATAAATGCCATGTGGGCCACAAACTGTACTCCACCTAAAGAAACTGCTGTCCCAACTTATCCCAGCTTCCTTTGCACCCCCCATTTTCATTTTTTCCAGTGCAATAATTGCAATAGCACTGACACGAGGCAGGACATACTCCAAAATTCTCCACAGCTCCTTTTAGAAAATACATAAAGGTATGTACATAAAGTATCTCCTGACAAGCAGGAGATCTCTTGGGGATTATGCTGCCACCCCCTCTCCCCACCTGCCCTTTCTCTTCCCTTATTTTTTGTTGCTTATGAGACGGATGGTTATTATCAGTTTATTATTACTGCTTTTCCACAGACTTTCTCAAATGTCAAGTGAATCTGATCTGGAGTTCAGGCCCATAATTACACTGGACCAGCTCCAGGAACTCGTAAATAAATCGGTGGTGGCTGCTGTGGCTGCCAGAGCGCTGTCATTCTGCTCTTCTGAGGGTGGACAGAGGCTTTGGCTCTTTTCTAAAATTCTACACTTGCCCCAGAGTTTTTCACACCTTATTTTAAAAGACCCCAGGCTTTCTCACTCTAGTTTGGCATAGTCTTACACAGGAAGAGAAAGCTACTAGCCTGCCACATTGTTGAATGCATTCATTTAGAAAAGCAGCTGAAATGCAGATTGTTGCCTTTTTTTTTTTTTGTAATTTTTTTTTCTGCTTTCTCCATATGTGGGAACCTTGCAGGAATAGACATATTTCTGTCTCTCTGCTCTGGCCTCCTTGTTGACATTAATAGTTTATACTGGGCTCTACAGTGAGGCAACATCTTTGTCATAGTATATCAACTATGCTGAGCTACAGAGGTCAGGTCCAAAGCTTGGCAAGAAAGTGTAGAGATGTCTGGATTCAAGATCATGCATTTAAAAAGAGAGGGCACAGCATTCATTCACAGACCTGGCTTACTGAAGTCTGAGAACTTTGCTGGTGAATTCAAATGTTACTTTCAAGACTGTTTCTAATCATATCAATGCTTATAGAGCACAGCATCTGGTTACAGAATGGAATCTCCACCCTGTGCAGGCTTGAACTGAAAACAACACTACAGATGTTTATCTTCTGATATCTTCAACACCTTTTTCCTCAAAACCTTCAAACAAACTACTCGAGCACATCATGAGAGTTGATTCAGGATATGTAACTATTCAGAAAATGGTTCCTTTCCTTCAACCTCATTTGCAATTAGAACTAGTCCCCATGTCAGCCATTCAATGACGCAGATGGCAGCATAGATCACAAGGTGCACAACTTGATCTACAGAGGGTTTTTACCAGAAGCTAAAATAATTCCTGAAATCAGAGCTAATCCTGAGCACAGACAAGGAAGGCCTCAGACTGCCAACTAGTCTGAAATGTTTTTAAGATGTGAATGCTTGTATGCTGCCAGCGAGACTGAGATGACCAATTCTTTTCACGTGGGTCACTCTACAGCCAGAAAACAGTAACAGTATTTCATCGATGGTTCATAGTCACATGGGTCACATAAAGATGAAAGTTGCTGGTCTCCTTTGTAATAGATTGAGACAATGTCTCTTCTGCAGGGCACTTTTCAAAGCAAAGCAAAATACTTCATGGAGCGAAAAACACTGAATTATTTGGGGGGAAAAAAGGTAATTTCTATATCCCCCCCAGGGAGCCCATTGTTTAAATAAGTATTTGCTTGTGCCCCAAAGTACAGATGGTTTTGACTCTCATAATGAATCAAACATGTCTAACACATTAAAAAAGAGGAGAAAATAGCTGATATGGATTAAGATGGTTGGTCTGACCCAAATTATAATTCCTTAATAATCTTAATTTTTTGGGAACAAAAGATTGTGCCTCCTTCTTCTCCCTATGGAATTCAAATCAATCTTTTACTCCTGTTTAAATGTAAATTTGAAATAATCATGTATCTGGATCATGGATTAAGTTTGCAGGAGAAAAGTCTCTGGCAGAAGGTGGCAGGGACTGACTAAAGCTAAATCCAGACATGCAACTCAGTTCTGAGCTACAGTTGTTGTTAAATGGGTTGCAGATTTTCAGTTGCAGAAGTTACATCAAGAAACCATTCCGATATTTGAAAACAAACAAGGACAGCTTCATGTCAGTCACAACAAAAGCAAATTTAATATTTCAATTACTTTTTTCTCCCCTCAGACAATTCTCTAAGGCCTGTGTTAAAAGGCATTTTTTTTCAGAATCAGAATTCCATCTCTAAACCTTGACAATTCTAGTGAGATAGTGCTGCCTCTTTTGTTCCAGAAGGATAGGAGAGGCCTTTGATAGTTTCAAATAGGGCTGTTGTACAACAGGATAAATTGTCTTGAAAGGCAAGAGGATGAACTGTGTTTTCAAGGTCACTTTTTAAATCCATGGCTTTTAGCCTTGCTATGATTCATGTTTGACCTCCTTTCCACCATAGCTTTCTTCCTCCTCTCCCTCAGACTGGAAGGACATGTCTGTGCTTTCTATTTGATGTGGGTTTCATGTATGTGCACCGAGCAATTCATAACCACTAGGCAAATGGCATGTGCCCACACCACATCATTATCCTGCAATTAAGAAAATTCTCCCTGCCACAAAGCTGTAAAGCCCAGCAATGTTTCAAGCTAAGCCCTCAATATTCATTCTGAACTCATCTAGAGCACAAAGCTGCTATAGTGCTGCAAATACATTTTGTAGTGTGCCTCGTGAAATATTTGCCGGGGGTTGACTTGAAATTTTTGAGGTTTGTCTCATCTCAGCATGTTTCCACACCTTAAGATTTTGTCCCATTTCCCTGGACAGACTTCACACAGATATAGAGAATATACCACTCCTCTGCAACTGAAAGGAACAGAAGCATGTATTCTGTCTGGTTCCACGTGTTCTCTACCTAAGCTCTCAGGTTTAACATATTCTTCAAATTATTCCCCTTTGGTTATTCTCTATGTGGTATGTGCTGTTGGTCATGTTTCAGGTTGCTTTGTAAGATTTGAACAAGCAGGGCTTGAACTCTCCATGTCAAAAAATGTTTGATTAAAATCAAGATTGAAGTGAAAGGAAGATTAGAAAATTCTACCTTCTGGCATGTTTAATATCAGGAAACTTGAATGTTGTGTTTCCCTTTTACTGTGTGGACAAATGCCTTTGCTGCACTACTGAGGTGAAGTCTAAACCATTGTGATTGTATTTCCCCCACCTTCCTAACAATGCCTTGATTTTAAGTAAGTACATCCTAGAAAAAAACAAGTTTCTCCTCTCAAATAAAAAGTAGTGGTGACTCTCTGCATTCCCTGGCTTCTACCTCATGTGGCTCCAGTAGTAGTGAGAGAGCAGGAGTTACTGAATTGCTCCTTTAGACAGCCTTCTCCCCAAGGTCTTTCCAGGATCTTCTGCAGCCCAGCAGCAGCAAACTCTGCAATTAGGTTGAGATAGCCTGGGAAGGTTGTGCAAGTTAATAAAGAGAACAGTCCTGTGCCTCTGAATGTACACTACACAGAAACACTGCCTAGAAATGTTGCTAATGCAGGAGCTACCCATAAACTTTCACATGAGTAACACTGATGAGCCCTGTCCAGCTCCTTCGCTGCTCCAATGTTCAAGCCAGGTTGGATGAAGCCTTGAGCAACCTGGTCTGATGGAGAGGTGTCCCTGCCCATCGCACAGGGGATTGGGACTAAATGATCTGTAAGGTCCATTCCAACCCCTAAAAATTCTATGATTCTATGCTCTGGAGTTCTCTCCTTGAGCCTGGTCTCCTTTAAATAATCAAAACATTCTATTGCATGATGAAAGGGACCCAAAACAACTCCCACCTCGCCTCAACACCTTGGCCGGAGAGGCTGTCACGGTTCAATGAGCTGGAAGAACCAGGTCCGTGTCTGGGGTGCGTTCACACCTGTGTGACTGCGGCTCAGGCTCCGCGGCTGGGACCGACCTGCCACGGACGTGACCCCAGGGCACAGCTGTGCGGGGTCTGCGGCGCTTCTCTGCCGGGCAGAGAGCTGCGATCGCGGCTGACAGCGACGGACACCGCGGCGCCCTGACCCTACCCAATCCACCCGACCCTATCCTACCTGACCTGACCCGACC